>NC_055668.1:22651707-22951707 GCF_017976325.1 Chelmon rostratus
CATGAGCCACGAAAATGTGTAGGGGTATGTCATCAGTTATGTGAAGAAATCTCCTGAATAAATGGGCCTGAAATCTTAATATCATATAATCTTGCCAGTGTGTTACACAGTGGATTTGTTTCTAATTTGAAAATGACTTTATTTTCTGATGACTTCAATCTGTGGCTCATTTATGCACATAATCAAGTGTGTTATCGTAACATCCACAACCTTAGATTCCCGAGCTGTATGTTGTGCTCCATCACCACACAAACTTAGCTGGTGGAAATGGTGAAACTGACTGTTTTTGGAAGACGCTAAAATGCAATCCTAACTCAAAATGAAGGGAAAGATAACATGTTGGTTGTTCAGTTTGTCAGAAAGTCAAAGCTGAAGTCTCTGGCTCACCGTAGCTCGCGCGGAGGTGTGGGTTTCGGAGCCGACTGTCTTTGCGCAGGCTGCCGACGATGATGGTGATGCAGGAGAGGAAGAGGACCAGACCTATAACGATCCCCGCCACCACCAGCGGAGACACCAGGAGAGACGCCTCCCCTCCCGACTCCCTCTCACTCCGGCAGTCTGGGTACTCCCCATGGCTCTGGTTGGAGCTCACTGCAGGGAGGCAGAGAGAGATGGAGGTCAGGCTTCAGTGTGTGTGAACATGAGAGGGATACTGCTGATGTAGATAATACTGCACATATAGGAAATATAATCCTTTGGTACATGACATTCAGAGCACTGAGAAAGCAGCATGTTGAAGCTACAGTTGGTCACGTTGTTAATACGTTTTTGACTGCTTGGGGCAGCAGAACGATTTGGCGATTTGGTTGATTTGTAAGCAAGCTGTTTCTTATTCCCAGCATAGACTGGACGTGGTCTCCGTGACGTCACTCACAGCTTTCTGAAGAACCACTGTGAAGCTCACAGTGGCTCCAGCTGTCACCATCTTGGCAGTCTCTGACTCTGCCTAACGTCCAGCCAATCCAAAAATGGGCAAAGAGGTGGAGCATGGGCGGAGCTGAGGCGAGGCCGAATAAAGCCTGGTTGCTGAAACCTAGCGGCTAGCTGTCCCTCACAGCTGCCATGCCCATAATTATGCATAACTTAAAGCCTTAGTATAATCTAAATGAGTGTGTTATATAAAAACTAAGGAAATAGGCTGTAGGGACAAGCATTTACTCTGCGTTATGTTAATGTCCACCTAATTAAGTCCAATATTCAAGCTCTGTTGGTTTATCAGAGCTTCTTTTAATGTAAATCTTATAGAAAAAGGTTGATTGAGTGCTGAGATTGAAAGCAGCAGTCGGACGTAAATTTCAAACAATGAGCAGAAAAATGAGAAAACGCTCTGTAGCACAATATATGTTGCTTAACGTAATTAATGCCCCCACATTTATATGGAGGACATGATGTGACAAAAGTCTGTCTGTCTGTCTGTCTGTCTGTCTGTCAAGGGTTGTTTTACATAACTGCTGTCTTGCCCTGCACACGTCGTATCATCGAGGACTTATTCCATTTCAGTGTGTGACAGATAATTAGAGCTACAATCCTCACACACACACTCGCGCTCAGTCTTCATCATTAGATTACAGAACGATGCTGTTCCCCTCCATTTCTGTTTAACGTCTCACCCGTCTGTTTGCTCTGCCTGCCCACCCTCTTCCTGTCTGTCTGCCTCTTCATCTGTCTTACTGCCAGTCACTGTGGATCTGTCTGTCTGTGACTGTCTGTCACAGCACAGCTGAGAGAGGACATCTAAGTTTTTCTCTCTTTTAATCTAACAAAGCTGTTCTAATGCCGTTCTGCATGGCCTCTACTGTGACACAAGTCTGATGTTTCCTCGTGAACATAAGAGCACAAAGCTGCATGGAGTTGGGTGGATGGATGGATGGATTGGATCAACAACAGAGTCTTAGGATACTTGTCATTGAATTTCAAGGACTGGAGTTCAAATATGAATAACTTCCTATAGAAGATATGAGCTTTAAGTCACCCAAACAATGTGCAAAGTGCATAGAAGCTACATCATTCCTTCACTTATTCCTGTAGCAAGAGACGATGCGTATTTTCACAATTCACACTAAAAATAAAAAAATATATATGTGGAGATACAACATGCAAAATGTGTCTCTCTTCGCATCCAATGCACTTTATGCAACACGGTAAAACACATGTATGTATGTGTAATGACAAAACGTGTCATTGTTACAGCTGACTGAGCTGGAGGGAGGCTGCATGCTTTGTGTTGGAAGACATGTTTGCCGCTGTTTATCGTCTCAAACTCTGTCTATCACCGCTCTGAATATAAAGCAGGAGAAACAATCAAAACAACGACATGATTTACACTCAGAATATTGTTTTCATTTCATTTCGGTCTGCGCTGCCTCTCTATCGCTCGTTTCTCGTCTCTTTGCCCCCCGAACGTCTGCGTCCGTAATTCTGTTGTCTGCAGTAATTTGGTTTCACACAGATTCCCGAGAAGAGGAGAATGTTCTCTCACTCCGAACGATTCCCAGCAGACCTCCTCCTCTCTCCTCTCTCCTTAACGTCTCCCCTCTCACACACTTCTTTGTCTCCTCTTTCTCTCTCTCCTAACGTGATTTGCTCTTCATTTCTCTTCTCATCTCTTCCTCATCAAGTCCATTTTCTCTCGTCCTCTCCAGAGAGAACTCGCAGGGAAATCTATAATTATATAGATTTAAATTCACAAAAACCTTCCTCTTCTGTAACATTACACACACACACACAGACACACACACACACACACACACACACACACACAGAGCCTCGACAGACAAACTCATAATAATTTTGACAGCGCTACTCATTACCATGACATTCATAGTCCCCACAGGATAAAATCCTACTGATTTTAGTGAACCTTCAATGATGTATGCTTATTGATGATTAGCACATGTTAGCATGCTAACTGTCTCCTAGAAATTGAGTTTATATATTACCAACTTGTTTTCTCAGTTATGTTGTAATGAAAAACTTAATCATTGCCTGGATTATGTTCAGAGGAAATGTTCCTTTGAGTGGATGAAGCTGAATGCAGGGGGTTGATGGCAGGTGTACAAAGCGCAGGACTTTCACTCCAATGATCAGTTCACGTCATGGGTCCCACCTGTGATTTGGTTTAGGCAACAAGAGCACTTTGCTTCCAGTTTGAGAGAGATGGTCGTTTTAATTAAATGTTAATAAACACAATGCAGACATTTCCTGTATTAAACCAGACTATGGACTTCAACCAAGGTCTGAGTGCCTAAATAGAACCATACAAACTTTAATAATGCACTAGATGTAAGAAGAAGAAGCAGATATTATGCTGCAAGAACTGATATTTTAGTGGAAAACAAATGAAATTCTTGCCTTCAATATGCAAATATTTCCTAATTTCTTAATAGAAAATATCATTCTGTTTACTTCAAAGCGTATTTTCTGTTGCAGCTTGGATTTATATATGTCTGTACTTAATTTCTGGGTGACAGAGTTTTTATTTTTATTACTTTTATGATGATATTTGGGAGATTTTGAATCATTATGAAAAAAAAATCTGTGTGATCTTAGCCCATCTGCGACCACTGACTAACTTAATGTGGAATAAAACTGATCTGGATTGTACTGAGGTTGTGTCATAGTCTCTGATCTGTGTCCAGCAGCAAAAAGCTGATCACTGACAGTAAACTGTGATGGGTGCACACACGGGGTATGAGAAAACATGCTTGACAGATGGTTTGGCCCTGAATTTTGCCACTGATGTAGCTCAGACCTACGAAAGTTCTTCTAATCCATTTTCACCCAGTTTAAAATCAATACTGCTGTGTATCTGGTGGCTGTCAGAATACTTTGAGTGTACCTTTGTGGTGTTGGGTTGGTCACTGGCATCAATCCTTTGTCATATTTGTGTTTTTGGATGTTTTTATATGAGCAAATGAATTGTCTATCTGAGTCTACGTCTGTTTGCAAACTCTCTAGCTCTCAAATTTCCCCTTGAGGGAAGAATAAAGTATTTTGAATTGAATTAAGAGATAAGATCTAACTGCTATAAACCAGTCACAATGCATGGCAGAAATTAACTGTAAGGCTACTTTCTGCTTTCTTACTTCTACTTTCTTTATACCACAGCATATTAAAATGGCTATCCACTTCTCATGGACAAAGACGTGGCTTCCTCTCCATGGTTGTATGACCTCATTGTCCTTTAAGGCCACGAAATCACCCAGGAAACATATTTTTTGTTCTCCAGAGGAGGAGAATGTAAGAGATCTAAGTAGTGGAGGGAGAAGGCAGCAAGGAAGAAACAAAGAGAGAGGGAAAGATGATAATAAATGGTGATTGTGTCATATTTCAAAACCCAGAGGGGACTGGACCCAGCTGCAGAGAGAGAGCAGAGAAAGAGGAGAGAAATGTTGTTTGCATCTATGTGTGTGTGTGTGTGTTTGCTAGTGAGTGTCATAGTGAAAAAATTATCCCTGCATGCCCATCGCATGAAATTAATCAGTGTAACCGAACAGAGGGAAGCAAGTTAACAAGCAACCTATAAACCCTGGGACATCCAACAGTGTCACATGTTATTTGTCTTATTTCTCAACATTCATTATGTAACTGAGGTGAGTGACAGAGCAGCACCTGCAGTACGAAGGTGGAGGAAAACATGTCCTCTACAGACATTTTAAAGCCTGTTGGTTTTTATTGCTTGCCACCATCTACAGATGACAACAGAGTGCGTTGGCTGAGGTGCCAGATCGCTACCAAACTGCCGCAAAAACACACATCAAGAGCAGCTTAAGCTCAATTCTCTGGAAAAGAGACATCCCTAAGAAAAAGCTGTGAATTTGCTTCGGCGCAGAGACTCTTTCGAGCCGTCATTAAGCAGCTGATTGTGATCCTGCATCCTGAGGCTGTTCTGCATTGGCTCCTTCTCGTTACAGTCTCAGTGTCTTGCTCAAAGGCCCTCCAGCAGGGTTCATGCTTACAGGCATTCTGCATGAGAAACACAGAGTGACCGCTGTGTGTGAGGGAGTGTATGGTATATGGTCATATATAATGAAACAGCAACAGAGATAATCCACTTTGACAGCTTGTCAGTAAAGCTTACTGTTGAACATGCACCCACCTCCTAGACCATATAGTGTGCTACTGGAAGCCTCTTCATAGTCCTGACGCTGACACCAGCCCTAAGCTGAGTGCTGACCTGTGGCTCACTCCATGTCTTTAAAACGTGCATGAAGTTCAAGCAGTTTTTATTTCCTGCTTTTGTGTTTTCACAGTCAGAAGCTGTTTTTATAGTCTTTTTAGCTGCAGATTGATTTCATCCCCCAGAGGAATCGTCGAAAAAATCTGTGTTTTCTTTTCAGCGGACAGACACGACCTGCTAACATGCAACAACTGCAAAACGTCAGACATGAACTGTTTGGAAAGCTGCTGCAGCACAGATGAAAGAGGACTTGGGAATGGACACGACTGCATTAGTGAAGATTTGAAATCAAACCTCCTGAACCCTTTAAAACCTAGCAAGTAGTTTTACAAGCATTACACTGTAAATTCAATTAATGGAGAAAAATCAATGATACACATCACATTTTAGAAATCCCTCAACATCAAAGGGCAAGGCCTCCTTATTTAAGATGAAAAGATCAGATGACTGAGAAGCAAGGGGCTGCAGTGGTTAAACCATGGTGCTACAGGTTCTACCTGTGTGGATGAATAATATCCAGGAAGTCCGCTTTGAGTAATACCGGATTCAGATTCAGATTTAGAAAATCTTAATTGATCTCCACAGGAAAATTGCTTTGTTGTTGAATGAAATGCTTATAATTTTTTTTTAAATGTACAGCTCTGAAACGGTATCACAGCATCAATCATTTTATCCCCTGCCTCAATAGCTGAAAGGTAAAAAGAAGAATAGCATTGTTATGTTACAAATAATAACGGCTCTGCATCAGGTCTCCTTCTGTGCCGACTCAAACCCTCCTCGTTAACTGAAATGAATGGAGTGGCTGCGTTGTTTTGATGCTGCGCTAGTGGTGGTCTGCATGCAGCCGTTTTCTCCGAGAGTTGCCTCAAGTGATTCTGGAAAATGTACGACATCATTAGGTGGATTTCTCCTCAGCCTGAAGTCAAAGTGAAGCTTGTAGAATGTCTCCATAGAGTCACATGTAAATTTAGTGTAAATGTGTTGCCACGTTGAGCAATTCACCTTCAGGCTATGTTTAATTTATCAAAAGTTGCATCTGTTAGCCATCCCGAAATGATAAATCAAGAGAGACAAACGCAAAGGGGAAGATACACTAATTTGGCATCAAAGATCAACATATAGGTCCTGTGTGTGTGTGTGTGTGTGTGTGTGTGGCAGACTGGGGAGTCACTAGCACTCATTTATTTTGGGGTGTCACAAACGATAAAGGTTACGAGCCTGTGACATTGACTGCTGCTGCATTCGCTGCGTCACTTTGTACATTAGCTGCATACATTATACAGAAGCATCAAGCAGCCACTCAGATTCAACCTGACAGCTTGTCGTTATGAGTTACAACCACCTTCTCTTCAATATGAAATATACCATCGTGCTGGCTGGCTGACTGTACGTCCACAGACATTGAGGCAGAAAGAGTTCCTCCTGGCGGGATGTTCAATAACCGACGACAGCGAACTCAACTTAAGCCAACAGCAGCATCAGCCCCGACTTCAAGAGCGAAAGCGCCTTAAAGGAACATACCGCTGTTTTCTAAATCTTCCACAAATCATGGACATACATCTTATATATCTACCAACCATTTTCCAAAGCAAGCTCCAGCATAGTAGTTTCTTTAACTTCACTATTGTATGAACATCACTGTTGATAAGGAATCAGACTGTACATTCAGTTCCCTGTGTTTTATTTTCAATGATTTCTGGTGATTTATGACTCATAACAAACACACTTGGGCTTGTATGTGTTGCAGGACACGTAGCACAGTGAGGATGTTACAGAGGATGCTAAACCTGCAGTTATCATTCATCCAATCAGCTGTTATCCATCTATCCTGTCTTCGATCATTCATCCTCTTTCTTCCACCTTCACATTCCTCTATTTAAGCCCTCGCCTTTCCATGTCTTCTTCAGTGGTCACCCAACATTCAGAGCAACCCAGCAAACCTCTACAGACTGTCCTCTTTTCACACACACACACACACACACACACACACACACACACACACACACACACACATGCATCCCTCCTGAGACATTTGCAAGGTCAGGACACTCTTCAGGCTCTGCTTGTATACCCGCCAGTCATTAAGAATTATCTACATAGTAAAAACCAAAACAGTATAAAACGGTCAGCTGTGTGAGTAAAATATGATCTAGAACAGAATATTGTGTAAAAACTGATCAATGCCAAGCAGCAGCAACAAAAAATGGTGGAAATCGGCTTCATTGTGCGCTACATTTACATTAAAGTTTATACCGGCTTTGTCTTATTTTCACATTTCAGGCTGTGCTCTTCAATTTTCTCTTAATATCTTTAAAATAATCTCAAGATTTTTAAGCTACATTGTAATGGTAACATGCTGTCAATCTAGACTTAAATCCTGTATGCAAAGATTAGTGCAAAAATAAAAAATGTTGTTTCCAGAGAGAGGACACAGTAAGATGATCATGTGCACTAAAGGCTGGAAACTAAACACAGTAGAACATGAAGCCACAAACAGTATTTAAACCATTACAACATCTGTATTCCTTAGCTGATGTATTTTAAACAGGCCAAGGCAGCATGTGTGTGTGGGCTGGGAAGCTGAGCAGGATCTGATTCACTGACCTTCGGTCACCTATTTGTTGTTACTCTCATTCACTATCTTGGCATTTGCTGTGTGTTTTTTTCCTATATGGACTTAAGGAAGAGTTGTTGTTGCCAAGGTTCAATAACTATCTCTCTCTAACCAAATCTCTCACTGTTTTCCTCAGTAACCGACAAAACACTGCACTTTTAAATGAAAGTAAATCATTTGATAGAAATGACAAAGCAGCAGCACCAGGTGGAAACGTGGCGCATCCAGGAACAGTGCTAATGCGAGGTGACTGTGTATGTTCTTTTAAAGTGAGTTAAATCCAATCATGAAACACTAATTAGCTAATGGACAACATTTATCACATTTGACACTGAAGGCTAATTAAGCTGGTTGCACATAACAATCAGTATCAATGTAGTTAGACCCGGATGCTCATTAGGATGCATTAACATCATTGCAAGTCTCTGACCACACAGCTGGATTTTTAAACCAATCAGCCTAAGTGGTATTGAAAACATCCCCGCCACAGCGTGCAGCCATTTCTCAAACTTTCAACATGCAGCACAGGATTAAAACATGGTTTTTCATTCCTGAAAGGGGAAGGAATGGGGATGTTTTTGAAATATAATTTAAACAACGGCAGTGTGTTTCTTCTTTTGTGCTTCTTCTTTCTTGTTTGGATCTTTGAGGACTTGAAGCAAACAAACCCATAAAGAAATCTTCCACTGATGAACCTCTTAAAAGCTGCCTGTGGCATGTAGGAAATGGAGTTTGATAATGTTTGACGATGTTAGGGGCACACATTATGTTCCTTCTGGTGCATCATTTGTATATTTACTGCTCAATAACATTAAAATATGTGATAATATTCTTAATCATTGCTTTAAAACCAGGCTATGAATAGTCAAAGCTTTTATGCTTCAAAGGAGCTGAAGCATAAAAATATCTTTAAAAACACGTAGAGCTCAGCAGGAGGCTAATAAACTACGACCATTATACTTTATACACGTCGTATATCTGATCAGCATCTCTTTATTGGATGCTGACAGTTTGTGTCCTTTCGACCATTCGATTGCTGTAAATTTCTTTATTATGTTGACAGTTTGACGCACTCTTTGATTGGTTGCCTCCTCCATCTACTATCACCAAATAATAAATGTTGATGAAGATATGTCAGGATCATCTTCTTCTCATCATCTTACTACTGAACAGCCTTGAAGCAGGTCCGAGGCTCAGTGTCTGATTGGTCTGTTGGACCGGTTGCCGGCTTTGTTTGGTCTGTCACGGGGCCAAAAACATCTGTGTACCGCACGTTGTTTCTTTGCTAATCAGACAGAAGGAGTGAATCAAAAAACTGCAGCGAGGAAAGGATTTTTCTCTGCATTCAAGTATGGAAAGTTGGCACCTCGCATCCTTAGGTCCTCCAAATTCTGCTCATTGTTTGGTGGACTTGAGATGATTTACTGTGAGTGCACTGCTGCAGACCTATCACATCCAGCTCTGTGGGGACAGTGCTGAGACCTGGCTGTCCTCTCTCCTGAGTCATGACTGTAGGTCCTCCCTGTTTTCTTGTTTTCTGAAACCTCCAGACTGCACCCAACCTGAGCCACCTGACAACACAGGCACTAATTAACCTCTCAGCTGGAGTTGTTATTGCTCCATTACAATATTATGCTTATTATTTTAACATGACAGCTGAAAATGAGGTTTATTCTAGATTATTTTTGGGTGATTTGAAAAGCTGATGTGAACCTGCAGGAGGAGGGCTGCTTTTACTTTATTTTTTACAAGTACTATGAGTCTTATTTTTACTCTGTTAGTTGCGATAGTAACGATCAAATGACAGCTAAACAAAAGCAAACGATTAATTCCACATTGGTTCTTCAGGTCTATGAGTGTGTTGATGAGAATACACCCTGTGTTTCCTCCATGCATGTTTTTTAGTGTGTGTTCAGCGACACGAGCAGCAGATGACCTCCAGTCTCTCGGGATGCCAGAGATATTCCACATGTTTGCAGAAACAACGTTGTTTCTCCTGTTCTGACACATGACCAGTCTAAATATCTAAAATATACCTTTCAGAAAAACTTGAGTTGCTTCTATTGAACGAGTGTGCCTGAAAGTACAGGGAGGGCAGCCCTACTGATCGGTCATGGTCAGATCGGATCAAATATCTGACAGACGGCAAAAACATTTTTTTTAAGAGAGAACACTAAGGCTTGGGTATCATATTGACACTGCTTTGAAATTAATCTAATTTAATATCCAGCTCTGATCTCACCACCCGATCCCTCTTTCACCTTAAAAATAACAAAATTCACCACCTAACTCTGTCAAAGGATCCCTGAAGTGTCTGGTTGTACAGCAGGAGCTGCATCATATCTGTATTTGCAGAAAATGTAGTTGTGGCTGTGACATAAAGTGAATGATGTTATCTCTTCACTTGTGCAGCGTGCTGGAAAAGCTTCAACCTTCCTGCCGCCTGGTCAAAGGACAACAGGGGGCTCAAAGGGAGACTCTCTCTCACATGCACAACCTCCTGCCTCGCTGTCTATCACTGCTGCTCCCCTTCCTTTTCTCTCCTTCCTGTCGTTGTTTTGGACCGATGCCAGGAGGTCTTTGTTGTTGGAGGACAGAGGCCATTAAAAACCATCATGTTGTATCAGTGGGGCTCTGCTTTAAAGAGCAACTCAACACCGGACTGAAAATCAGTGTTTCGCTGCCCTCGCTGGCTGAATGTTTCAAGACAGTTTCTCAGAAGTGTGCTCTGCTGCACCTGTAACCACACCCAAAAGTGATGTCACCAGGAAGCTTGTTTTCACTCCCAACTCTAGAATGTGTTGCACGAGGTCGTAGAGTGCGCCTGTATGTCACTGCAGCAAGCTAAGGAGTTCAACCCCTAGAGGTCAGCAAAGGAAGTCATGGGGTGTTAAAGACTAAACCCTTCACACGCTGTCACACACAATGCTGTCCGTCTGCCCATTAGCAAGACGTAGCCACCCAAAAAAAAAGCCTGTTTCAGACATACACATTGTTATGTAAGCATGATGAATGCAAAGAGTTAAAGAGAAACACTGCAGGAGGAAATCACAGTGACAATGATGATTCAGTTTACAGTCATGCCCCCCCCACGGCGGTGTCATTGGAACAGAAGAAATATTCAGAAAACCTTGTACGTCTGTGACTGCAGATGTGTTCCACTGTTTGTTTCTAGAAGCTTTACACACCATGGCTCCCTCAACCTCAGGCCTGATGCTGTTTCAAGGTTGACAGCTCGACAAGATGAGTGGCAGGTGCAGTGGTATGAAGCGAGTGACAATGGCGAGGGCGAGACGCGCCGCACACTTTGCTGACTGCTGGCAAAAAAGTTGCACACTGTGGAGTTAAATCATAGGTGACAGACAGCAAGGCATCACCCTCCTACGACTGCAAATAGAGCTCGCTGTCGTCTTTTTCCTTTCACTTTCTGTCTTAACAATCGGCACACGTGATCATGCAAACATTCTGCTTTTGGATGTTCAGCCACTGATCTGTTTTGTTGCAGAGGGAGGGTTCTTTATCCTCCCCCAATGAGAGTCAGAAGGTGAAAGGTAGAAGACTTATTACCATCATGAACAGAGCAGGTGCATTACAAGTCCAGAGCCGCAGACCCAGAGCCTATGTACAAAGCATCTGTTAACATTTCTTGTTATTAAGTTAATAAAACAACTAAAAAGGGATGCAAAATGACCAAAAGGAGACACAAAACTCCCACAAAGAGACAAAGAGCTATCAGGAAGAGACAAACTACCACACAAACAGAGAAAATGTGCAACAGAAGATGAAAATGAGCACAGAGACATACAAAGAACAGAACAACAAAACAACGATCAATATTACTTCATGTTAGAATACTGATATAAATATTCCAGAGGTTCAGAGCTTTTGGGCATAACTGACAAAGGCTGCATCCCTGATTTTCTTTCAGCTGTTGCTGAACAAACAAACAAGCAAACCAGCAGCAGATGATCACAGTGTTCTTGAAGGCAAATAGTGAGTATTGAGCAATGTAGCTTATTAAGGGCTCTTAATAATGTCAAGTTAATTGTCACCAAGGGCCTTTAAATGTGAGTCTTTTTTATTCTTTCTTCAAAACTGTGCCCCAGCCACCCCCGGTTTTAAATGCACACTTCATTCATCTGTTCGAATTAAACAGCCCTCACATTCAGTAAAAAGACAAAAAGCATTCGCTGTCATCCACTGAGCGGCCAGGATCCCCTGACAGCAAAACGGCAAAGTTTAATGGCATCAATCTGCAGTGCAGGTTGACCTACAACATGACCATACTGCAGCGGCCCGCAAGGTACAATAGTGCATTCATTCTCAATGCGAAACACACACGCACTCACTCATACACATATCAGTATCAAATTAGGAAGTGCATTTAGATGAGGCAGTATGTGGGTCACAACACATCACTGTGTGCACGAATATGGGTCAGAATACATCATACATCCCCTTAATCTCTCTCTCTCTCTCTCTCTCTCTCTCTCTCTCTCTCACCCATGTGGGATAGATGGCAGAGAGACAGATTATCACACCCTGCTGGCCCACATTCCTCCCTTCCACTCGTTTAATCATCCACCTCTTTTCCTCACTCGTTCGGCTCCCACCATCGCTCGTTGTTATTGTTGTGGTCGCTCGTTTGGCTCGTTTATCTCCATAAAACAGCCGCTGACCTGCTAATCAGGCCTAATTCTGATGACATCACCACTCATGAATTATGGGGAGCGTGATGCAGCAGAATTAGGTTTTCAGTGCAGCGTTGTCACATTTTATAACGCTCCGACTGTTCTGTTCATTTCATATCTGCCTTGCCAGCAGGTACACAGGATGGATGGATGCATACGGTAGATGCAGAGAGAGTGATAAAGAAGTGAGACGTGTTATTTTGTCTGGATGGGAAGAGGGAGAGGTTCACTCCTGGCATCACTACTGAGTTGTGCACACTTGTGAAAAGATTCTGCTTTCTTGCTTACATGTGAGTTAATCTGCGGGGAATTAGACAGCTAGAAAAGGGATCTGAGGCGATTCTTAGTTAGCTAGTTGTCGGGAAATCTACTTGTAGGTGTTGGCAGTCTGGGTTTGACAGGAAGAAGGAACAGAAGTGTTTTAATGAGCAGGAAGCCTGAGAGCCTTAATGTGTCAATACACAGTTTCAGAAAAGCCTGTGTTAATAAATTAGCTCCAAAAATTGCATTTCTATTTTTGAAACGTGCACAAATAGATTGCTCAAACTCAGTGTGGCTTCTCTGTGGTGCAAACCAAGCCAAAAATAGGTCCTGGCAATGACTGCAGTGTATCCTTCTGTAATTGGTCAGTGATCTCTGTAAATCTGTCTTTGATTGATCAATAAACACTGCAGATGAAGTTATGATTGGCCAGTGCCCACCAGGTTGGTGAATGAGCTTAATTCAAGTCCAAATGGTCAGGGAACACTTTAAATCCAGCTGTGATTGGTCAATCAAGCGTCAGCAGTGCAGAAAATACCATCTACTGTCGCACACACACTGTATACACACACACAGCACAGTAGGATGTGTGTCCCCATACATGTACAAACTCGACCATTTCCACTGAGGCAATGCTGTGATTACTGTTTTCGCCACAGAGTCTGTGGCTCAGATGTATTTGTGCACAATGTGACTAACTTCCTGTCGCTGCCATCTCACCTCTCTACACATCACAACACCTGTCCTATCCAGCTCTCCTCCACCTCCTCACAACACCTGTGCTTTCCAGCTCCCCTCCTCCTCTTCACCTCACAGAGAGACAGAGAACCGCTGCACAGATGGATCAGAATATGTCTTTTTCATCTAATGTAGAAACAGTGTTTTCCTTTTCTGTTGTGGACGTTATTCTTCTTACTGACAGGTGTGTCAGCCTGTCAGGTACAGCTGAAGAGATCAGACTTGCGTGTCCCTTCATCTCCTTTGAGGCTCATCTTGTTGCTCCTTGTTTTCTTGCCAAAAACAACTAAAAACATGCCTAAAGCAGAAAACTTCATTTGCTTCTGCTATGACTGTCCACAAAAAAAGGCAGAGCTGCCCCTGAATTCACCCTGCGAACACCAACATCACCAAAAACACCTGAGCAGGTCGACAAAGAGAAAGGACTTTAGCGGTGGCCAAAATCCATACAACACACTAATCCTATGCAGTAAATACAACAATGCTAATCATCATAGTCTACTCTTTTAGCAGTTAGTATAAAAATATCAACATACTATACCATTTTCTATATCTTACCTTAGGGCTGTTTCACCACCATCTACAATTAATTTAATTTAAATCACTTTTCTTTTTGTGCATTGCATTGTGGGAGAACATTGTGCATCAACAGCACGCTCAACAAGCAATCATGTTTTTAGTATGAGTACCCTGTATTTTGTCACTTACTATATAGTAAAACCTCCTTAGAATCAGTATGTAGTTTGGTTTTGGGCCATGATGTCTTTTTGTTCGGTAGGAAGTCGTCCAAGCTCTACGTATGCAGGCAATTGCACATTGAGCTTTGGGACATCAGTTGAATAAGAACTTAAAATAATTTAACCCTGCTACCAAACTCATCTGTTCTGTTGTGGAAGTGGAAATGCTGTTTCATGCATTTGAGAAAAAGAAAGACAAAAGACAGAGCAGCAAACAGCCTTGTGACAATATGTCTGATGCCTTTCCTGTGAGGCAATAATCTCTCTAACAGCATCATCACCTTCCTGACTTAACGAGACAGTAAAAGGCTGTGAAAATGTTTTGACATTTAAATAAAGGCACAGAGACAGAGGTGTCCGCTGAGGGTTTGACAGGCAGCCACATGCCCAACCGCAGCAATCCGACACAACGATTTCACCAAGACACCACGGACACCATCTTTCACAGCATCATGGAGTCTGTTTCTGTCTGTCAGTCCATCAGGGAACAAAGACGGACCCCCGCACGCTGTGCCTCAGACTGATTTGATGAAAATCTGTCTGTTTCTGCCAAATGATCAGACAATCTGCCTGAAAGTGCTTCTATCTGTTCGTCTGCTGGGTCACTGAAGGAGGATTACGCCCAATCCAGTGAGTGCCGGTGGCTCGTGGCGGCAGGAGAAATCTGATGAGCAAAAGCCAAAACAGTCATAACATCATATCACAGAGGCTCGTTCCAGACAGACCTCTCTCTTTTGAATTGCAAGACTGTGATCTGTTTGTCTCCTTGACCCTCCTCACCTCACACTCTGTCCGAGTCTCTCTTTCTTTGCCTTTCCGTGTGTGACTCCCTGTGAGGCCCTTGCCCTTTTTGCTCATCCGTCCCTCTCTTTCTTTCTTTCTTAGAAGTGCTGCGTAGGGGATAACGATCGGTGAGAAAAGGGTGGAGAAGAAGATGATTTAGAGCCGTAGAGGCGGAGGAAGAAGCAATGTTTAATCATGTTAACACAGGTGCAGCACACACCCCTATGCGTAGCCTTGTCCCCTCTGGACAAACACACACACAAACACACACATTCATGGATCGCATGTGTTGCATAACATGTTGTAGATGAAGTTATTGCGATTTCAGTGTTGTAAACTGCCAACATGTCCATCCATCCTCAGAACTGATTGATGCTGCATCTTCCCTTTGGATATTCATTCTTTCCTTTGATTTGTAACAATGCATCCATCTCTACTTCCATCCGTTCTCAATCTGTCCATCCATCCATTTCCATCTTATTCTCATTGAAGAGTTGATTAAATATTGAAGGTGTTAGCTGTCTACTCTTCCATTTCCATCCATCAGTTTGCAAATTACTGATTAATTCAGAGGGAACGAACCAAACCTACTGCACCTTTTTCAAAGCATGCAAGTCTTTGGCTTGATTCTCCCACCTGCGGGCACTCATTCACGCATTCATGTCTGTTTCTACAGTGATCAAATAATCAGTTTTATTTTACTTTTTTACTCTGACTGGATGCAAAACCCTGGACTATTTTCGATGCCAACATTCTTTTACATCAGGTGCCAACATTTTTTAAAATCCTTGCTTCTTGGTATAGCAACTACACTTATGGTTGGGAAAAAAATCTTGGTTATGCTGAATTAAAAACACAAATATTAATGTCTGGTCTGGTCTCTACATCAAAGTCAGAAATCTTACCAGACCTCACCTCACGCATGGGGAAGGCTACTTCCTGTGCTGGCACTGAACATCAGCATTGGACATAAATCCTGATCTGAAAAAGGCAAATTGCAACCTCTGGAGCTGAAAAATGGAAAATGGCAAAAACTGCAGTTCCTCGAATGGCCACTTGAAGCTCGCTCCAAATGTGAGTCAATCCCATTAGACCCTCATGTTAAAATGCCCAGATTTACAGCGGAAATAAAAACGTTTGTCGGGTACAAAAACCAGTTTTGGTCTTTATAGCTAATTTCTCTGTTCATGACATCTATATGGGGGTGATTTTATATATAACTCACTCATTTGAATTATATTGTCTTAAACTTTTGCAAAAATTAGGGCATGGCTTCTTTGAGTGACAGCTATCTGCAAGTTTCAGCGCCCAGGCTTCACTCAGCCCACCTCTGCTCCACCCACACTCCACTTCTTTGTCCATTTTTGGATTAGCCGGGAGTTTGATGGAGTCAGATGCTGCCAAGATGGCGGAGTCACTGTCACTGAGCACCACAACGGCTTCTTCAGACACCAATGGGTGACGTCACAGAGACTACGTCCATGTTTTACACAGTAAGTGGAAAAAGCTCATATTTTAACGAGAGATTCATCCAGGTCAGGGCATGAAAGTGCTCATGGGAAGTCTGGCCATTTAAACTTTGAACAGCACCAATTTTCAGACACAAAAACCACATAATTTGTATTTTCCTTTTCATAGAGATGTTTTCTTGATGTTCTCAAGGTTTTGTTATTACAATATCGTAGCGTAACGTGCTTATTGGCGGCAGACATCAATCCTCAGAATCAACAGCTTCCCACGGATGCAGTCTCAGTCACCTGCAGTTTGATTTTCATGCTGAGTTTAACGAAAGCTGGCGCTGCCTGGAAGGAATGACGACCCCTTCATCAGTCGAGATTCTGTATGCTTTGGAAAATCATCGGAGTAATACTGTGTGTAAGTGCTGCATGCATTTTTGCAGTAAATAAGCTTATTTGCTGTGGTGCTTTAATGTTTGATCCTCTACATATCCATCCATCCATCCATCCATCCATCTATCCATGGTGACATTGAACAGCTGAGCCAATACGTCCATTTCCAAATGACAGAGCTAATGAACTGAAGAGGAGAATGCAGCGAGTGCACTGAAGTCAAAGGGAGCCAGCGTTAGTCAATATTGGCACCAAAGACATTAGCAAAGACGTTTACCCTTCACTTCTCCTTCCTGTCCCCTCCCCTCCCACTCTCCCCCTTTTCTTATTCCCTCAAACGTTCCAAGCCACCTCCCTCAATTTCTCTCTCCGCTCCTCTCCTTTCGCCGACTTCCCCTCGAGAGTGATGCTGTTTCCCCCCCGACACCCATTTCACTTCCTATGCTGTACCTTGCTCCTGTCCACTGCCTTCCTTTTTTCATCTATATCTCACACTTCCTTTCTTTTATTTCACCCATGCCTCATCACCTTTCTCCCCTGCTTATTCAGGTGTTTTATTATACAGCTGTTGTATTTTATTTTTCTAGATAGATAGATAGATAGATAGATAGATAGATAGATAGATCGACAGATTGGTACTTTTCTCTAATTGCACACACATTCACTCAAATTTGACTACCTGTGGAGAGTAATAATTGTCTATGGGCCCTGATGGGGGGTTAGTGAGGTGGAACATCCTTGGTATTTGCTGACCTGCTGGGCCGTGAAATCTCCCTCCATATGCACGCGCCCCATATCCATTTAAATAGATTTAAATAAACGACCTTACACTGTGACTAGATTGGACGCAAGCGTAGATGGAAGGGCGGACGGACGGACGGACGGACAAAGAGAGATAGGTGGATGAGATAGAAGGTAAAATGCTGTTAAATGAAGCTTTTCCCTCCCATTTCCATAAAGCATGGGAATGTGATGATTGATGGCTCGGTGGCGGGACGGCGAGGCGTTGTGGCGCAGCGCTGATAGATGGATGGAAGATGTGTGCAGCGAGGGGGAACAGAGGGAGATTCCATTTCAGATCTGCCCTCATCTGATGCACGCACATGCCGGTGCTCTAATATGTAGATTGTGTTTAGCCTTTATCTTTTGCAACGATATGAGAGGGTGGAACACAAGCATGCACGCGTGCACACACACACACACACACACACACACACACACACATTTGTGCAGCTATTTGTGTACATGGCATGCACACAAATACTCATTCGTTGAAATAAGTGTGACTTTTTATAACTGTCACATCGTTATTGGTGAAGGTCATGACATATCGTGACAGTTACATCTCATGATAACAGTTGTTTCAATAGCAATTTGCCTAAAAGACTTCTTAATTTGACCGAGTGCAAGAAAATATCTAAACAACACAGAGAAAAACTCACTTTACTTTCAGTCGTTCTCTCTGTCTATAAAGAAAACCTTTTTTTTTTATTACTGAGTGACTTTGCCCTTCTTCAAAACATGAAGACAGATGTGAATGTTTATGCTGGCAGTTGGGGACTAAATGTCCTTCTCTAGGGCACAGCAGCAGCAACCCTTGGGCACAAACAGCTGCCATGTGGGACACATCAGCCTCCTTCACACACTGCAAAAGCACCCAAAGGTGGGTCAGGATAAACTTTTCAGAACCCTTGTTTATCTGGGAAAAGCTGACAGATTTTTTTAAAACACAATCCAACCTTCAGGTGGGTGATCATATTCTTCTATTGGTGATCACAAGCTTAATCGATGGAGTAGTTTGAGTGCCATACAACATCAACAACATCTGTTGCGATAAAAGCGTTTAAGACGTTTGAACCACATCTGTTTAAGATGGTGAAGGAGCCGGAACTGAAGGGAAACATGAATGTGTTATAGAGCTCAGGAAAACACTTCTAAAGGAACATTTTAAAGAAAGTTAAAGCAGGAGCTATCCGATTTCAGTAAGGGATCTTATGTGATCTCCTCAGGGATCACAGTCCTCATACCTAAATGTAGAAATATGCTGTGTCTTTCAAAATGACCCACATGATGATTCCAAAAGCGACTCTTATGAGTGTTTTCTGATTTATTCTGATCTCTCAGGTTTGAGTTTGGTTGTGTTTTGGCATCTTGGTTAAAATTGGAGAAAAATCACCCTCAGCTGCTTGGTGGGAATCATCGTCATGTCACAAGTGCTTTTTAGATCTTCACCACAAAGTCAAAAGTTCATCTCAATCAGCTGACTGATGGCATTCACGCGCCACGACTCACGCAAGCCATTTGTCTCATTCCTGTCAAAACTTTCTCTTTCTCTGCTGCTGTCATTTTAGTGTCCGATCGATACGACTTACCTTCACCCCATTCCCCTCCAGCTGTCATCAGAGCCAACTGTTCATGGGTCTATCCACTGCTCTCACCAGTCTCCTGCTCCACATCACATCCATCCAGCTCTCTACTTCCTGCTCTTTCACCGGCACCACTGTCCAGACTCCGTGTGTTAGATTTCTGTTTGGCTAAGTCACGATGGAGTCTTTAACTTTTCCTGTTGTGCACACTATGCCAAAAAAAAAATTCACTTAATTACTCTTCACGACTGTCTTCCAATTAGTTTCTCCTGATTGAAATAGCACTGTTACTGCAGATTCATTGAAGTACCAGATGGGAACAATTGAAACCACAAAGCAACAACCTGGCACACACGCGAAGCACCATAGCAACAACCTGCTGTGGCTACACCATCCTGAACACCATTGAAATTTTAACAAATTCAAGAAACCATCTAATCAATATGGAAACATGGGACATTTGATTACTAATAAATTATTAAATAGTAACTTGTATTGTTCTGTCATCATATTTTCTGTCCCTCTTCTGCTCTTTGTCTGATCATGCTACTGGTCCAGCCATACTTTATTCTGTTTTGGCTCAGCGAGGGCATCAGGTCTTTAAAATCATCATGCTCAAGTCAAGTAAAATACATCTGTTTTGATTTTGTGAAGCCGAAAGTTAACCTGCCGATATCTAAAAGAAGAGCTACTAAAGGGTAAAATACTCCTTTTTCCTCTATGGTCTCATGTCTTGTCCTCACTGAATCTAACACTGCTGGAACCCGTGCTTTTAAAGGATTACACAGGACTGTGTAAAATGTCAACCTATACAATAAGCCACATGGAGAAATACCTTGACATATCTATAGAGCTGCCCACACCGAAGCTTTTTATCTGTCTCCTCGCTCTGTTCTTTTATTCATCAATCTATTTCTTTTCCTGGGAGGGATGCACTGTTGGTAGAGGTCTAAACGCCCTGCAGCGGACGGAGGGATTCCAGGTGTCAAAGGCAAGAGAGAAAGAGTCAGAGAGGGATGTGAATAATAGATCAGAGAGGGGAAGAGAAAGTGGGATAGAGTCAGGAGGAGAGAATGAGGGAGACATAAAAGGTGGAGAGAAAGAGAAACAGATATAAAGAGGGTGTCAAAAGGATGGAGAGTCAGATAGGAGGACGCCTGAGAGATGCATGGGAGTGAGGAAGAGGAAACAGGATTGACAGTTTTCTTAAAGGGCAATCGTGACAGAAAAAACACACATCTATGTAAGTTATGCATCTGTCCATCCATCCATCTGTCCCTCCCTCCGTCTGTCTCTCGCCTGCCTGCAGTGTGGTCAGGAGTCGTTGCATAAGACAGCGATTCATCTTTTATTGAGAAGGGAAGCTTCCATAAATACGTCTACCTTGTTCTCTGGAGTTTAAAAGCTCGACCTGCAATCCTGCTAAAAATAAACAAAGGATACCCGCAACAGCAACAAATCCAATGTACTGTGGACACAACTGCAGGACACGACGTCTGCTCCCTCCCAAATTACTTCAGAAGATATAAAACACTTGCATAGAAATCAAATGTTGACTGCTGTGATGTGATTTTAAAGGCCAATGACACTATTTTTGTTGCCAGATACCCATTTATGCTAATATTTAACAATTTGCATTACATCTACGTGTTTCACTTCAGATATGCCAGAGACTCAAAAACTGTCCAATATGACCCAGAATGAAAAAGTTCAGAGTTTTTATACTTCTCAGTGTCGTGCATGACTGCCAAATATTTAACATGTAATATAGTGTATTAATGTTTATCAAGTGCTGTATTCTTGTGGTTACAAACATTTATCTTACGCCTGCGCTTGCAACTCTTCTGCTTCCCGTATTAATCTGAAATGTGTCATTTATTCAGACTTTCCTTTCCTTAGATTTAAAGTACTTTGAGACTTTCAACAGAAAAAAAGTTATTAAAATCTGTTGGATAGTAATTATCTTGGTTTATCACGACAGGATATTTGGTCATATGGATGTATTTATATATAACTCCATAAAAAGTAGACTACATTTGGTATAAATGTGGAGTTTAGATGGGTACACCCCTGTTTCTGAGCCTGTATGCACTCACTGTTTCATTCTAAGCATCAGGTTTCATCTCATTTTAAACTTTATTGTTAAATTACTGTAAACACACACACACACACATATCTTTCTATTTTGCTGTCTTGGGTTGTTGTTTTCCACGTGCTTCACCTCACCCCACAATACAACCTAAGAATCACTCTCTTCTGTGCGTGTGCAGAACAAATCACACTTGATGCCAGGAGGCTAATTAAAATGAAAAGAGGAGGAGGAAAAAGGAGTTTTGTTCCTTACCTGAGCAGATCAATTTCATCAGCATGAACCCCTGTTCACAGTGTTTCCTATTGGCACATCTCAACAGGCAGGAAGCCAACTTCAACTGGTCTCTACCACACAGTGCTGCTATATATGTAACTACGGAGAGAGAGAGAGGGAGAGGCAGATCAGCACATTAGTGAGGGGAGACAATGAGTGGAGCAGGCCTGAAGAGAGCGGGGAGAGAAAACAAACAGCAGGCAGGTAGATGAAGAATGAGAGAAATAAATGAAGAGCGGGAGAGAAGCTGAGAGGAGGGAGGGAGGGAGCAGAGACTGATGTGCGAGTCACAACCTCCAAGCCCGGCTGTTTATAAAGCCCGGGGCACTTTGTGTGTGTGTGTGTGTGTGTGTGTGTGTGTGTGAGGCAGTCAAGCGGCCTCCCACGCCACCCTGTGTGTGAATATGTGTGTGTGTGTGTGTGTGTGTTCATTGCTCTTTCCGGAACATGGCCACAGGGTTCAAATGTACCAATCAATACCTGAACCACACACACACACACACACACACACACACACAAATACATACACGCAAATGCTGCTATACTATATGGTTGTAATACTAGAACTACTACTTTTAAAATTAACATGATGTTGGTTATGACTATTGTTGTTATGACTATAGAATATACAGAATAAGTAGAACAAACACACCTTATAATAAATAAAGCTTTAATCTCTATAAAACAACCTTCCTTGCTTCCTTTTCTCTGGAACAAACTCCCAGCTGCTGTCAGAGAAGCTGCTTTGAATGTGGTGTTTAGTATTAATTCACATGTTTATTATCTGTATTTGTTTTATAACTAACCTAACAGATTCTATGATGCAGGAAAGAGGTGGTGCAGAGTCTGATGGGGTTTTAGTTGATCATGAATCAGTCGGTGGCCTCCTCCATCTTTCACACCTCTCTGCTCAGCCATTATACATCAAGTTGACTGTGCTGTGACTGTCCTCACCACATCCTCCATGCTGCCCTGTCCTCTGATCTCCCATCGACCAACAGGCACCTGTCAGCGGTGCTCACGGTGAGTGCGGGACTTGTTTATGGCCTTATTTGGTTGGACTACATTTGTATGAGAATCTATTGTTGGATTATAGCCCGATTTATGTATTTATCTATTTATTAAGAGGAGATTAACTGAGATCCAGGCTCTCGCTCTCTTAGGATCTTATATCACTAACCTTTACTACTTCCTGGTCATGTTTTTTGTAATCTAATTTGAGAGGTGATCTCTTGTTTAATGTTTCTTTCATTTTGCCCTCACACACCGAGGGTTTTCTTCAGCTGGGGAGTTTTCTTGTTTTCTAATGAATGTCTCTGACTTCTTAGTGATCGTCACCTACAGTAAGCAACCACTGCGGATGCGGGCCATTAACACCCATTAAGACACGGTACACGATAGAGGTCTTTATAAATAGATTTGAGTTGAGCTGTCAAACGTTCTGTCGCCGTCACTGTCGAGTCACGGCGATGAGATGTCATGCCACACTTCCTCTAATTCTGAAAAATCATGACTGCTTTGTAAGATTTAATCCCTCACTTCCTGTCCTGAGACAGAGTGTGTGTGTGCGTGCGTGCGTGTGTGAGTCATGTGAACCTACGATGCATTCTGCTTTGTTGTTACATAACTGTCCCTGCTCACACAGACAGATATTACAGTCAACACACTCTGGCAGCTAGACTGAACTACATCTCTTCTCCACCTCACACACACACACACACACATACACACACACACACACACACACACACACACCAGGTTGTTGTGTGTACATGTGTGTGAGGGAGACAGACAACAGAACTCACAGGATTTGTGTCAACTCCAAACCGACTGTGCAATGCAGGAAGAAATGAAGCTACAGAGGCAGAGCAACAACACAACAAGACCTTACTGCTTCTAAATTATAGTACAGCTAATATATATACTGTATATATATATATATATATATATATATATATATATATATATATATATATATATATATATATATATACCTTTAAAACCAGTGTTCTGTAGTTACATCTTTCAGTACTCATAGTGTTTGACTTTCGTCTTGAATAAAATTCCTATATTCTCACATTTAAATAAGTATCTTGGATTTGGATTTGACCTCAGATTTACAGAAAAGATAAGATAAGATAAGATAAGATAAGATAAGATAAGATAAGATAAGATAGACTTTAATAATCCCCAGCAAGGGAAATTTGGGTATTACAGCAGCAGGTAATGGGGCTGGAAAAAATAGCGACAAATAGAGAAATACAAAATAAAAACTGACTATATATATGTACGTTTAAACAAATTATATAATTATATATATAAACAAGAACTACCATAAAAATGTACTACCAAAACTATTTCACAGATGTTGCACAAATTGCACAACGGTGGATAAGGTGACTACAGCATTATGATATTGCACTGTAACATTTTAAATCCTGCATAAAGCGAATAACTGTATCAGTATTACACTTGTTTAGATGAGTTTTATTTGCTGTTTTAGTGACACATTATCTCAAACTGCATGTTGAAACAATGATAAACAACATGACAGGCTGTAGAGGTCATATAAGCTTGTATTGGTTTATATGAAAGCACTCAGACAAATGAATGTCATGTTTTGAGGTGAGGAATGAACATTAGCTCATTGTTTCCATATTATTAGAAGTGCTGCCACAGCCCCACACTGCAGGAAGACGCCTGCAACAGAAGCCTTTAAAAGACAAATTTCAGACCTTCAGCTGCTGCATTGAAGCATCATCCTAAGCTGATGACTGTCACCACAAACCGAGCTTCATTTTAAACAGAAGGCTGAAGTTTTAGGTGCTTTATCAATGAGAGACTGAAGCAAATTACACTCTCACCCTTGTTTCGGAGACACTGGATAAAACTATGTTTTATGAGTTTATAGGAATGTTGGAATAATTTTATTTAACCTCTATTAACCAGTGTAGTTAATTCAGATAATAATAATAATAATCCTACTTATAGAAAGCCTGGCAAGAGATAAAAGGGGTATTGAAGAGAAAGTGTGCAGATAAGCAAAGCAAACAGGCACAAAGACACATTTAAAAAACTAAAACCTCCATCATGCAGCTCTGATATACAATAAAAGTTACTTCTGTGGAGAAACAAATTCACACAATCCCATTTAATGCATTTCCAGGAAGAATAAGAGGCGATGTGTTCAGAAGGATTCAGATTTTCATAGCAGTTTCAAATTGGAGATGATCATTTCATCATTCATGTGATACATCATTTCTCCACAGACTTGCATTGTCGCCAACAGGGGCTACTGCCAGTTTCTCAAAATCACGTATGAGTGTCCTTAGAGAGAGTTTGGTTGGAGATGAAAGGCTTGTGAAAATCGTAACTGGACAGGGAGAGAAGAGTAAATACTGTACATTCCTTAGAGTTTACATTATAATAGTTTGCATGCAAGGAAAAACATTTCTGGAGAGGAGACTGCATGTAACTGTTTGGGTAAAGCAGAAGAGTTCATGACGAACAGATGAGAATGAGATGTGAGTAATCAGATGTCTCTGTAATACAACCCTGTTTCCAAAACAACACTTTAATAAGACAGAATGTGATCATTTGTTAATCCTTTTTTACATATACCCAACTAAAAACAGTAGAAAGACAATATATTTAATGTTCGGCCTTCTCAGCTTCACTGCTGCAGCAACACGTTTTAAACAAGTTGGGACAGGAGCAACAAAAGACTGGGAAAAAAAAACACCTGTTCAGTCGTTCACAAGCAAGGATGGAGCGAGATTCACCACTTTGTGAACACATGATTGTATAAAGGATGTTGTTACATGGGCTCAGGAACACTTCGTAAAGGTTGGCAACAGAAGACTGAAGCTTACATCCTTATTTGTACCAACAGTCAATGTCTTCCATGCAGCTCAACTAGATGATTCTAGTAGCTGAAACTTGACCAAAGCTCATTGTTTTTAGAGCATACTTCCATGTTGGAATAGCTTAAAAAGAAGACATTCTTGTTATAGCTGAGGTGTTACACGAGTGCTGGTTGCAAAACAGCTCCAGATACTGTGCAGAGCTTGTAAAGCTCGAAAGCAGGCGATGATGGGGAGTGAAAAGCAGGAGAGAGTGAGGGACAGGGCCCGTCAGAGAGAGAGAAGCTGAGGGAGTCAGGTATTGCCTGTAGCCACAACAGCACTCCATCATTTCTTCATCTTTCTTCCTGGTATTCCCCCTCTCTGATGCTCTCTCTCTCTCTCTCTCTGTCCCTCTCTCCCTCCTCTCATCCATCTCCTCCCAGCTCTCTCTGACAGTCTATTTGGCCCACACAGCCCTGTCATCCATTCAGCCTGTCAGTCCTGGCAATGGCACCAATCTCACACTGACTAGAGTGTTTGTAGCAGGGCAGGCGGGACCTGCGGTCAGAGCGTCCGTGCCATCGCTGAAAGCCCAGGGGTTAAAAACCCATGACAGCCGGGTCACAGAGGCGACCCCACAGCGAGAAGGTCGGAGGTTCAGCCCTTGTGGTGCAGAGTGTTCATCCCTTGTTACGAGGTTTTCACGCAATCTACTGTACTGTATTTAAAGTATTTCTGAGTACTTCAGTGTGTTTTGTAACAGTCATTCTGCTGTTATTTAAACAAATATTGCAATTTCTTGCAATTAATTACTAATATCAGTGTTATTACATAACATTTTATGCACTAGATTAGCTTACTTAGATGCGAAGGCCCAGCTTTACACCAGAGTGGACCAAGCAACCAAATGAAGAAACAGTCCAGGTTTAAACAAGATGCCAATGAAACCAAAACATCTGAAAGTGAAACAAACGTGTTTCTGTTGTTTGTGACATTAATGCATGTGTGCACGACTACCATGAGGACAGTTAAGGTCAATGTTGAAGTAACAAGTAACAACAAACATTTTGGGTGATAACTTCAGACTTCCCTTTCATTTACTTGTCTGTGTAATTTTGTTCCTGTAATTTCCTGGAGAAGCAGAACAGAGTGAAGCCTGCGACATGCACTGCTTATGCTACATTATTTACACTGACAGATAAAAACTGCATTATATGCTTGCACTAAAAGCTACATCTCAGTCATACATCCAGTTTTAGCTTATTGGACTTGACTTTAAAGAGTCAAACATGTTGCATAAATCTGTAAGTGTCAGGCTAAAGTCAAAGGGCTTTTTGCAGCATTGACCTTCATAGCTGAGTGGAGAGAGAAAGCCACTTAGATAACCCACGGAAGGGCTTTGATATCCTCTGGGGAGCGCAGCATTAAGACTGTGCAGCTCTGACACTGTGAGGCTCTTTAGATCAAACTGGCAACCTCTGCTCCTGAAGAAGTCACACGTATTAAAGCAACACGGCTTTTAACACAACAACACAGATGATCACACTTTTGCTGTATCAATGGAATATTTTATTTTTTGTTGTGGTGTGTTTTGCCATCTAGTTCCTGTTCAGTTCTTGTGTTCTGTTTTTTTTTTTTATCTTCACCTGCACCTGTTTGGATTTCCTCTCTTTTAAAGGTCTAAATCACTGTTACATAACTTCAGCCCTTCAGTGGATCACATGCATGCTGATCTGAGTGATATGAAAACATTTGGCCAGCATTCCTCTGTGCACTGTTACTGTTACAGTAGGGTTGTAAGGCTTCTGTACTTCGCTGCTGAAACAAGAGAGTTAGAGTGTGTGGGAGGAAAGCCTGGGAGGAAAGCTGAGCGAGAGCGAGCGAGATGAGCCTATCCAAAAATCACTATAACACACCCACAACAGGGACCCACAGTGTGTTCGGAAAATTTGCTTTATGTTACTTTTAATTTCCTCTCACAAGATGGTGTTTTTTAAATCTCCTGTGCATAAACAATGTATAATAATTCAACGCAAGTATAGCTCTTGTTCTCGTGGAATAGCCTGTCTGCAGCACACAGTCGTGAGTGTATAGTTGTTGTATTTACTGCTTTGGTTTCCCTCCTGTGTCATAATGATTGCACAGAAAAGTTCACGCTCATCAAAGCCTCCACTCAGCCATCATGCCCTGTATGCATCTGCATTTGTTATGTTCCTACACTCATTTATTGCACCAGTGGTGGAAGAAGTGTTCGCTTACAAAAAGTAATGTAGAAATTCTAAAGTACTCATTTCCAAGTATGTAAAGTAAGCAAAGTCCTGCATTCAAAATGTTTCTTAAGTAAAAGTACAGAAGTATAATCAAAAACATTAACTTAAAATATCACTAAAATGTAAAAGATGTCGTTTAGCAGCTGATTAGTTTTATTATATATCAGTTCGTAGATCACTATTATTGATGCATTCATGCATAAGCAGCATTTTCATGCTGTAGCAGGTCAAGGTGGAGATCACTGTAAAGACTTTATTATCTAAAAAGTAGCTGAGACCCATTTAATAGAGTAAAAAAGCACCTTTTCCTCTGAGATGCACTGGAGTGGAAGTAGCATAAAATAAAAATACTCAAGTGCAAATATCTTAAAACTGTACCAGAGTGCCACCACTAAATTAACACTTCACAGTGTTTCATTAATCTCCTGTTAGTGGCTGCATTGGAATATTACATAATATCACTGTGATACTGTAGGAGGTAAAATACTATGAGGGTAATGGACTCACTCTTTGAAAACCAAGACAACCACAACCACACCTCCCCTGAACTCCCTGTTTTAATGCACCGGTAGTATATTTGTAGTTTTATGGTCACCACAGACAGAGTTTGGATGTGGATGCGGAGAGAGAGATAGAAAGAGAGAGAGAGACGGGAAGAGGGAGATTAGCTGCTTACCTGCAAAGATGTAGAAATGCAGGAAGTCAGGAGTCCTTTCATCAGCTCCTTAATGTCGCTTCACATCACTGACAACAGCAGCAGCAACATCCCAGAGAGATCAGCCAGTCCGAAGGTCCTCTCTCTCTCTCTCTCTCTCTCTCTCTCTCTCTCTCTCTCTCTCTCTCTCTCTCTCTCTCTCTCTCTCTCTCTCTCTCTCTCTCTCTCTCGGGACTTGGCCCACCTCCTCAGAATAGCGCTTCGTTAAACTCTCGGTGATACCCGAGATTTACCCGCACGATGATCAACACTGAGCAGAGAAGCGCTCCGATCGTCCGAGCGTCCTCCTCCGAGCGGTCCCGTCCTCACAACCTCCTCACATCCTCATCACCGTCATCATCATCACTGTCACCGTCCTCCAACCCGCGGAGCTTTATTTCCCTTCTTTTTCTATGAGCATCCCTCCGTCGGTCGCAGCATCAGCATCTCATCTGCGTCTTCCCACCTCATCCTCGTCGTCTTCGTCTGACTCTGTCCTCGCGGCTTGCTCGCCGTGTCTCTGTCCCGTGGCTCGTCCCGTGGCTCGGCTCCGCAGCCCAGTAACTGTGTCATGCTTGGGTAGGGAAGCGCATCATCCAGGGCAGGCATATGCCGATGGTGAGACAGCCAGCCAGGAAATCCCTCACCAAAAAACAAACCGTGATGCTCCGAGAAATCAGGACAATGATTTAATGTGCAGAAATCACCCCGGAGCGATCATCACTAAATATCAGAATGCTACTGAACTGTGAAATTACATAAAAACCTTCAACTCTCACAATCACAAACAAGTATTATCCATTTATTTGGTTTAGTCCCACAGACACAGCTGCCTTCAGCAGCAGAGTGACGCAACAAAATCAACTGATAGCCAGGACATTCAAGGGACGATATACAGCAGAGCTATGAGAGGTTAAAATACCAGATATAATGTTTGGCTTGATGACTTATTTTCAATGCAAATGATTAAAATGCACCTTAAAGTGCATTAAAGTCCACACACTTTTAAGCAGGTCTGGTGTTTCATTGGTTTGTTTTGGATAGCAGTGTTCTTTCTCATTTGTGGCCCTTTCCTGTTTCAACATGACAAAGTGAGATAACAAAAAAATGGTTTTCCCAGTTTGGTGTGGATGAACTTGGCAGGTGTGCACAGAGCCCTGACCTCAGCCCCGTCCAACACCTCGGGGAGGAGCACCAACTGTGAGCAAATCCTGAAACCGGAGGAGTGGAGGCTGTTATAGCAATGCATTATGTTCAGCAGTCAGGGAGAGGTGTGATAATGGGATGTTCACATTCATTATTCTTTAAGGTCCTGCTCAGGGATTCTGAATCCACGCAGGTCATCTTGATTTCTAAATTATTTATTGTTACATTAATAGAATAGGCCTTTTCCACAACAGATGTTTTGACGTGCCAAAGTAGGAGATGATAAAATAAATTATGGCTGGATTCCATTTAGTTGCTGTAGAAGAGAGCCATTATTAGTGTTTTTAATAACACCTGTGTTTTCCCCCTATGACAAGTCAAAATTTCACCTGTAAAAAAGCTAATTTCTTACATGGAGTCTGGTGATATCTTATCATAGCTCCAACTGCCCTCAACCTGAGCAGAGGTCTAATCAGCCAGAATTGAAAGCAGCTGTTTAGCCTTTAAACACAGGTATATTATACATGCAAATCCTTCAGTCCTTACCTGTGAATCTACAGGCAAACTGCATCTGATTTATTCATTTCTAATTGTGAAAATGCAGTTACATTTTAATGTGATTTAAGATGAACATGAGGTATCCAAGTAAATCTGAACTTTTTGAAGTTTGAATAAGACTTTCATTGGGACTATTCTTCAAAATGTGGACTTTCACTTTAGACACTGCTTGGCTGCCAATACTATTTGTTTCCTTTTACTTGGAATAAAATGTGAATGAGTGCTTCTTCCATCACTACTGTATAGCAACCTGTGTCAAGATGCACCACTGGATGACAAACTCGACTGGCCAACTGCTTTCGCTTGCCTGACTTCTATGCTACTGATATTTAAAATCAAAATATATGTTTATTAGAAGTGACTGCATTTCTTAAGTTTGCCATAAAATCACCAAACCCTGAGTGAATCAGGGTGCATTTCAAGCTTTTAACCACAGGGTGGCGACAGAGCATCACCAGTTTCTAGCCAGCTGTCAGGTTGGCTTTTTCAGGTTGCTCTGTCTCCCTTTGTTGGTTAATACGTGATCTATTATCAAATTTCTAGTGCACGTGATTGGAATCAGTGATGGTAATTAACATTATAAGCCACAAAGCCACAAAACTCACCAATGTGGTGGAAAGTCTCTGCAACATGTTCAGCTTTGGCCCGAAAACTCTGTGTCAGTGACGTTTTATTTCTTTTGTTTCTTTCTGTTGTTTTTGTAAGATTGAATTCACGACTGTTTAAGCATGAATGTCAATTTTAAATAATTTAATCACACTGCTGTATATCCACATGTTATTGTTAAATCACTCAAAGGTGCTAAGATGTAAAAACTCAGCAGATCAAAGAAATGGTAATTTGCACTCAGGTAAAGCAGAGTAGTCTCAGATTTTTTGCATTATTTTGACTTAAAGATAAAAAATTATATGGCTTCAGACTGGCTGTTTACGCTTGATGTGGCTCAACCCTCCTTCCATTTTGCAATGAAAAAGGTGCAAACAAAGAGGGTGAGAGGATGGGAAAGGGATATCCTCCTCTTCACATCGTAAGAATTTACCGTTCTCAGACAGGACATTACTCAAACAGCTGCAGTGGCAGTGCCACTCAGCAGAGCAGCTGATACATCAGTCCTCAGTGTTGTAGCACAAAACCACAATATTTCCCTGCTGATTAGTCACCAGAGCATGTCTTTCTTTCCCCAAACAGGTTCCAACAAACACTCAGTGTGACGTCGGACCTCAGCGGAGTCTACATCTGCAGCAGCTCCTGCTTTTGTAGCGGTTGTTTTGAACTCAGGTTTGTTTGTCAGTGTGTCAGTGGGATGTTTGATGCAGCTCTGCCTTTGTGATGGTTGACTGCAGTGCTTTTCAATCCAGGAATGAGGACCAGGCCTGTTTCCACTGGGCATCCATAAGGGAGCAGTACTGGTATGTTAGAGTAATCCTGCTCTACCATGACTTACACACAGGGAACTGAACCCCTAAATCTGGCAATGCCATATTCTACCTTCTTACCTACATGCCACAGCTTTATTTCAACCTCTGACAAAGACAATAACACATCTGCTCTACAGACCAACAGAGGATGTGAAACAAAAGAGACCCAAACGTAAATCCTGATCCGCAGCATGAGGCCAGAACCTGCGTGTGCCACAGTGTTTAGTCTGTAGATGTTTGTGTTACACCGGTGACACATTTGCACAGACAACCCAAAGAAAACAGTTTTTCTCCTTCTGCAAAAACAATAGAAACAGAGTTTTTATTTATGAGATTTTATCAAAAGATGTGGGCTTGGAGACAAGTTGGCAGCTTTTAGAAACAGCATCAGCTTGTCTCCGACAGTGGAAGACATTCCTCACGGTGAATTCAACTGAATTTACCCTTCAAACCTTATGATGCATTTTAGAAACCTGGTTTCTTGTTTTAAACCCTCTGAGTTTTTGTTACATTTACAAATATCCCAAATACGGTGCAATAACAGGGAAGTGTGCATCAAATTATGCCAGACAAGACACAGAGGGTTTTGAATTTACTGTAATGGACCATAAGGCATCCTAAATCAAATTTTTCTGACTGCAGCATCACATTAGAATTGAATATGATTTCTGCACCTTTTGCTGTATTTCCCCCTGACTCACAGAGAGAAGGATAGTGAGATGATTTTTTTTTTAGGATTTTGAAGGTTTGAACATTATTTCAGTGCATAACTTGCATCCATATCGAATAACCAAAAGGAAAAGGTTTTAATCATTTACAAGTATTAGTACACCGAGTATGAATGAAGAGATATTTTGACAGATGTGAGGTGTTTATATCTATTACAATATCCAAGAATATAAACCGATGATGTAGAATTAGGTAAAGAGGCAACAAAAGAGAGGAGCAGCTTGAAAAATTCCCCCTTAAGATCCTGCACATATCCATCACCTTTGCACCAAATCATGTGATATTTGCATGTGATACTTTAAATTTGTTGCAGTGTGCACAGGTACAGTAGCTGTGTTAGTCTCTCACATTGATTTGTGCTGTTTTTCATGCTAACAGAAACAAACTCCTTGTGACAAGACGCAGAGTATTCTCTAACTGGATTACATGCTGTAGTCATGTAAACAGCTACCCGTATCAACTCCTTTTGCATGTAAACACTTGCTGCAGCCCACTTCAAAATTCAGACTTTCTTTGATCAGGCTTCAAAGGATTATCCATTCGCAGTCTCCATGTAATCGTATTCAAGGATAAAGCATGCCTAAGTTTAATAGTCTGGTTTTGTAGTTTAACGCGATGTTTAGCATGTTGCCGCCAGCTGGTCCTGTCCCATCCTCACCACAACTAGAGCAAAGTTGAGGCGAGGCTGAGGGAGGAGGGACGACGAGATGGAAGCATGCCTCTCTCCTCTCTCCATCAGCGTCTTCCTCTCCTTTCGGTCTCACTCCTTCCTGCAGACATCCGTCACATCTTCCAGCCATCCTCCTCGCCTGAATAACTGATGACAGAGTGAATTTGGTGTCTGTGCAGCTCACAGGACTCAGTGAAAGCTTTCTGAAAGCATCCCTGTTCCTGATTAGGTGGTATTAGAGAATGTTAGCATAGAGGAAATATGAGAAAATATCAAGGGTTAGATGCTGGACCACATGGAATCACTCTGAGCTGTGTTGTGGTTGTACTGTCCATTGGAGACATGATGAGGAGTCAGAAATCTGCTTGAAATGGTTAAGTTCTGGATGTTATGGATAATAGCATGCTGCTTTGGAGTTCCATCTGAAAGCACATACTGTTTTCAGCCTCTGATGCCTCATAATGCTCAGAAGGATAAGGTAGATTTTTTTTTTTGTTTGGATGAATTTGGTGTTGCAGCCTGCCCAGCAGTCCACCTGCAGCAGCCTGGGTGGGTCATCAGAGTAACTGGCTGCACCTGAGAGATGGGAGTGGCTTTGGGTATTTAAAGCCTGTTTCCCCCAGGCTTCACTCACTTTCTGGGGAGCCCTCAGATCCTCCACCTTCTCCAAACTTCATATTTAACTGTAGGTTTCTGCTTTAAAACAACATTCACACATCTGCTGTATCTTCACTTGTGCCTTCAAACATGCCTTAAGGTCACACTACATTTCATTTCAGCTGCAGTGGTATTGATGCTGAAACGTGGCCTGAATCTTAGGGACTGCTCTCCGTAGAAAACTGACAATATTAGTTGCTTATTTAAAGTGTGAAAAACACGGATGAGTGCTGACTGTCCTCTCTCACACAAAGGTGGAATTAGGGTCACATGAGTCAGATGGTGAGGTTTTTGGAGCAGTCATAAAGGTCGTTTTGTAAGGTAACGAGATTAATTAATTATTTTGATGTTAGGACTTGAGACTATACGTGGTCACACATAAGAACATTACAGCTAACAAAGCCTGAAGGTGTAGGGACGCCTGGTTTTATTTTAAAGTAATTTGTCAGCCAGATCAAAATCACATTTGTGTGTGTGCGTGTGTGAGTGTGTGTGTGTCCTGGGAGGATTGACGTCACTTTGGCATTTCCCTCTCTCTCTCTCTCTCATTTTTAACCCTGTGATCTCGTACGCCCGACCACGTCTCATATGGATATGATCACATGTGGAGGTCTGACCCCTCAATCCACGGCCCCTACCATAATAAAACTGCACGAAGCTGCACTGAATTTACACTTGGTTTGAAATAGAGAAGAGCAGAGGATATCCTCTGCCTCACATCTGATCACATGTCAAAGATCAAGGTGAAGGAGATCAGAGCTTTCTCCACGCCGCCTCACAACGTGTAACATGTTGGATCATTTTACACAAAGGAGCAGAGCTGATCTTCACCACATGGGATCTTATAGAAAACACTGACTGTATAAAAACTGGCTGGTAATATATACATTACTTTGTTTTTCAGGTCAACACTCAAACTTGATATCACTTGGTGCAAATCTGGTACAAACCTCTCACCTGACCCGACCTATTGTCGGCGTATTACCAGCAAAATCCCACCTTCTCCTTTTATGGGCATGAGGGATGATTTTTGTTGCATGAAGTCATTGTTTTTCAACCACCTTCAAATGTCAAATCCCTGAAAGTACTTTAACAATCATAACTCTGATACATGCAAATAGTTTTTATGAATTAATACTTTTAAAATAGACATTTTCTTATCTGCTTTTATTCACTTTTCTTTCCTGATGAGGGAAAAAATAATTAAAACCTTATGAATTTCAGTTTTCTATAATAACAAGCCCACTTTTGGCCATTCTTCATATGGTTTGTTTCATAAAAACATCAAACTGATGTAGCTTTCTTTGCCAAAGTGTCGTAGAACACAAAACACCAATCACAAGACAACAAATACATATTTGTGAGTTTATTTTTATTCTACACTTACAAAAATGTCAGGTAATAAAAAGTAGTTGCTATACACCATAAAAACAATATAGAAAACATTGTGTTCGCCATCAAAAAATGAATTACAGTATTTTTTTTTAAAGAATAAAGGCACATGTTGCTTCCCTTGAAGACCCTCCCTGTATTTACACAAGAAAAAAATGTATTTCTATGCGTTTGCTATTTTTTGTTAGGTTGACACCCATTTGTGTGTATGTACATGGGTACAGTCACAAGCACACACACACACGACACATACAGAAAATCACATATTCACCCGGGCATCACTCGTGCATGAAAGACTGCTCTCTTTCATTTGTAGAAAATGAACCTTTTGTTACTTTTTACAGCAATAAAAAGAGATTGTGTCAAGTTTAACATCTTCTAAAGACAGTAACTGAGGCAAAATATAAACAAGGTGAGGCCAGAGAAAAAAAAACTATTAGGCACATTTTTTTTTCTATGTACATTTCACTCAGAGTTACCCCTCAATGTTATATGGCAGATGAAATGAATGTTAAATCACTTAAAGGTCTGGTTTGTGAAGTTAGTATATTGATACATGATTGTTTCTTGAAATAAAGGTGAACAACTTTTGTTGTGCCTGGATCCCAACCTGAGAGATTTATTTTCACTGTCTGGATCCAAAGTGATTCACCGTTTGATAGAGGAGACAAATGCTCTCACGCAGCCTCTCACACATCAATGGCCAACAAAAGAAAATTAAAATGGCACTTTTTTTTTTCAGAATATCAAATTACTCAACTTGACAAAATGGCATCAGCGTGACTTAATGGATTTTGCAGATGCTGACGTGTCACTGTGGAGCAGCGAATAACACTAGAAATGACTGGAAATGACTAAAAATGTCAACCTGAAATCAAAAATATGGGTTTGTAAGGAACGAATTTCAGTTTTCACTCCAAAACAATATGTACATGTCATTATGGTGCCAGCACACAAAATAAAAACAAAAATGACACTTCTTAAAAGGAATCACACGCTGAACATGTGCTCCTGTTTAATAATTGTTGTATTCTATTAATGACCCTTTTAGTGTGAATGTAATATGGAAGTTTTGTACGCACAGTTTTGGAACTTAAAAATAACACAAACACTGCTGGTTAAAATTGTTGCCTACCCCTCAAGACGTCGCAGATTTTTCGACTACATGCAACACTTATTGCTGTTAGGAAAGTAGATAATGGAGCAGCTTTTGAAGCAGAATTTTAACTCGGTTCACAAGGTCGGCCATCATTCTCCGACCCAAACAAAGATGGCAGCCAGAAAAGTTAGCCATTGTTTGTTCAATGAGGGTGACACATGGCTCATCGACAAGTTGTGGTTGGATTTTGGAAATGTCTACAGCAGTAATAAAAGCTGAGACAAATGCAATCTTCAGTGCAAACTTTTAAAATCCAAAAATGATAACATAAGAGGCATAATTGAGGCTAAAAGCCCTTCACATTATTTTATTTTTCTGCCGCTTGGAGCCATTCAAGTGGGGACTTTTCTAAAATAAATTCAAAGATTCAGTTGTGGGTAATCCTGATTGATTTCTGAGCGTTGCGTTCAGTGTTGATTCATAAAGGTGCCAGAGCAACAGGATGTTAACACCGCTTGCATGTGCGATGTGTCTCAGCGTTTCATCACACGCATCTTTGTTCTGAAGTGTTTCTGCTCAGCTGGAAAACTCATCACTGCTCGACATTGTTCTCTTCATCTTTCTTTCTTGTTAACCCCCAACCTCGTCCAGAGTTTCTACTTGCCTCGCTCCCTTTTCCTCTCCAAGATTGTTTCCCAGGCCCGGCTAACAGGAAGCGAGCACAATGTGTTAGCTCACGGGAGAGATAACACGGACAGGAAGGGGCGGGCGCAACGCCCCAGATGGACAGGAAGTTGACTCCACTGTTTGGTTTAGCTGATTAGAGGACAGAGCGAGACGGTGTGGTAGAGATAATGTGAGGCAAACAAGGAGAGAAGGAGGAGAACGAGAGTGAGGTGGAGGAACTGGCTTCTCTAAGTATATATATATGAAGCCAACAGGAAAGCATCGAGAGGGCTTCCAGCTATTGTATCCACCGTTTATCGAATGGGATTCCATGCGGGCCAGAGTTTTAAAGAAAGTTCAAATCCTAACAAAACAGAATAAACAGGAGAGTAAATAAACCATTTTCTCTAAACTAGAAGGAGAAAACAAAAAGCAGGGGGATGTCCTGAAGACACATGGCTGCATCTTCAGCAGAGTGGAACACAATGGATTTAAATATTTCATTCTCAGCTGAGCTATTTTAACAGGAATGGGCACCGGTTTACTGTTTAGCAAACTTATCCTGACAATTACTGACCTTTTACCTCCATGAAACTTTAGAAATTACTTCCTAACTGCAAAAGCCACGCTCTTCATTTATACAATAAGCCAAAATGTCTGCAGTTATTGTTTAAATGCTACTGACAGCCAGCGGTCAAACAATCCATTGGTGCAGTTTTTTCCGGATTGCTTTGGAAAAAAAAAAAAAGAGTGAACTGACAGTATCCACCAAACCACCAAAAGGGGGCGCTAACAACCCAAATAAATTACAAAACGTAAGCGAGAACCGATAATGCAGCTCTAACGGTTGATTAATCAGTTCCATCCATCCATCCATCCATTATCTATACACCGCTGAATCCTTTGCAGGGTCACGGGGGGGCTGGAGCCTAGATTAATTGGAAATTAATCTACAAAAATTTGACAGGCAACGGTTTTGCTAATTGATTTGTGTCACGAAACACTTTGCTGGTTCCAGCTGTTAAAGGAGTATGGCTGCTCTTTTCTGTTTTGTATGATTGTAAATCAAACATCTTTGGATTTGGCTGATTGGTGACACAAAACAAGCAGCATCTTAGCCTCTATGGCCTCTGTCAACTTGGAAATCATCCTGGGGCTTTTCACATTTTCCGACATTATGGTAGATAAAATGGTTAATCAAATATTCAGGAAAACAATCGTCAGATTAATCAACAATGACAATAATGTGTATGGCTCCAGGGAGTGTGTTTTTTATGGTTAACTGTGGGTGGCCTGTCCTGTTTATACATGACCACATGTAAAAATACAGCTATTGTGTATCCATATTTTGGGACAAAAAATGACCATATAGATGGAAACTAAACACGATAAACAGTGTGACTCCAAGACACTGTAGAAACTCTAGTCTGGTACAAAATGAACAGACCTCTCACATTAATAATGTTAAGACGAACAAATCACTAAGTCTGTAGACGTTTGTTGTCAGATGCCACAAAACCACAGTTAAGAAAGATCAGTCAGCTTTGATTAAAATGAATTCTCAGTGTGGCTTTATCTTTCTGTAAACATGCTAAAAATCTACATTTTAAAGAGTTTATGACCTGACAGTAGCCAAAAAGGATGAGAGGTTAAAGTTATTCAAGCCACCTCAGGGCCATCACAACTGCCCAACTAGCTGCTTGTGCCAATCGGTGTTTCCTGAGTTGTCCGAATGGCTTTTGTTCTAGTGGGCCTCTGAGAGTTGGGCTTTCATCTCAACAATAACTGTGATGATGGGTTCTGTCAAATAAACCCTGCGAACACACTGTGACTCTGTCCAAGCAGCAGTTGTGCCATTTCCTTTCTGTCTGCCGTCTTTTCTTTCCTCTGAGCAGAAGATGGCTGGGAAAATGGGCAAAATGACTCACTTAGAAAATGACTCCTCACTCCTTTCAGATGCTGCGTTTCAGAAAATTTTAAGGTTTGTATCTTGAAAAAAAACTGCAACAGTGCTAAATATCAGGGAGTTTTGATGCAAGATTGCATTCCAGGAAGTGCAGAAAATTTGCAACTATATCCAACGAAAAGTGGGAATATCATAAAATAACTTCCTGGATGAACAGTGTGAGTTTTCCATAGTTTAACTTTCCTTAAAAACAGTCCTTTTTAGCATTTTACATAAAACAAACAGAACTGGCACCACGCTGTGATCAAACAATTCAACCCTCTTTGAGTTAAAACTCTTGTGGCCGCTCAGTGTTTTTCACCTCAATTAATAAACCCCTCAAGTGATCATATTTACAAATCAGATCACCAACTCCACATCAAAAATAAAACCAGCTCGTTCTTGTTGTGGTTGTGGCCCTTTTGTCAAATATTTAAAAAAAAAACAAAAAAAAGCTTCCAGGCCATCAGCAACAAAGAGATGTGCATGACAGAGTATAGCAATGCACCATTTTGCATCCCCAGTGGGACAGAAATGAAGTCATTTAAAATGTCCATTTATATTAAAATTACAATATTAGTCAATGCACAGTACTTAAATGAGCTCATGTCCAGATCTTTTAATTTCAGCCAGGATATAAGAGTATGTATACTTTTTAAAGTAATGACTGCAATACATGCTTCATGAAGGAACTGAGACATGAATTTGAACAACTGAGTAACATTGCTGGCCAGCAGTGAACTGATTAACCCATCAATTATCCAAGATAAACTCTGATTGGCTACAGCCTTAAGTGGACTTTCTTCTGATTGGACTTCCAGATCTCCTAAAGTAGAAAAAAAGGGTTATGATGGAATAAAATGCATCCTCACGGTGTGAATCTCACGCTGTCACCAACAATCGTCTTTCAAATCTGTGAAGCAGTTAGGTCTGACTTTCTCCTGTGGCGTCATGTCATGGTGTTACTTTAGAAACCTTTCCAAGAGGAGGCAAAGGGCGCCACGTCACCAAGTAATGAGATCTACGAAAACAAAAACTCCTTGATTCAACTCGATCGAGTGTCCTACAGTTATTACTGACGGGTGGTGAACAGACGTGGTAGGCTCGACAAGCTAGACTCACTGAACTGACAACAAACGTCAGTTGTTACACTGGAAACAACAGCCCCTGTTTTCAGAAGCTGGAAAAGTCTTTGGAGAACTCGGTTGTCTGCTAGATCAAAGATTCTTGTCCAGAAACAAAATGGACAGCATCAAAGCCTGCTTCTGTGTGTGTGTCTGTGAATGTGTATGTTTACTTCACGCTTTTGGCTTTGTGTGAGTGGATCTTTTATGGCTGTTTTCAATGTGTGTGTGTGTTTGTGTGTGTGTGTAATTTGGCATCATATGCTTCTTAGCAGACGGTCTCCATTAGTATTGATGGTAGTACTCAGGTGCATCCACGCCGTACAGCTCGGCCAGGGTCCTGAACCTCGGCCCCCAGTCGCTGAGGAAGTCGTAATCCAAGTTCGAACCGGTGGAGGAGCTTTCCAGAGAGCTGAGACTCCCAGCTAAAGACTCGGGACCCTCGTAGCCGTAGATGTGGAGGGTGTCGTACGGGAAGCCGTCCCTGTCGTGATCCGCCTCATCTTTCTTCACCTCGATCATCACGGCCATGTCGCCCTTACATGCAGTGGGTTGGGAGTGATGAGAGGGTTTCTGGACCATGGCGTAGAGAGAGGGGTGGGGATGGTGGTCCGGGCGGCGGAGCAGGGAGCCATCGTGGCAAGCGGAGGAGAGGATTGAGACATCGTAGCTGAAGGACAGGAATAATGTTTGTTAGCTTGCTAAGAGCTGGTTAACTCCTCGTTTAAGAATGGGATCATGCTTTTATTCATGATGAAATGTTTGTTTCCAGGTCATGAACATTTTCTGAGATGCCATCACATCAACCATGTTTTGTTGTCAAGCTCCAACACACACTACCTCCTACCCAAGTCATCGTGTCTTTTAGCATACAGTGTGTTAATACAGTATAGAGGATTATGTATGGTTTTAATACTATTTAAATGTGGGGAAGATTAGATTCAGATTAGTTTAAACTTTAATGATTTCTTCTGGGTAAACTGGGTCAACAAACTGACAAACACAGCAAAGAATGCTGCAAATGGGGAGAGTTGATAGACGGTGTGATTTTTATATGATGTATCAAGAGTGAAAAATAATGTAAGTAGAACGTTAGTACAAAGAAGCTTCATAAGAAATAAATGGAATATATTTGTTGTGTTGAATTTTAATAATATTCACACAATATAGATAGATAGATAGATAGATAGATAAGTTAAGAAGATTTTGTTGTTGGAACACACGTTACTACAAGTTACTAAAATAAAAATGCAATATCTAGAATTCCTTCACCTTTCTGTTTCAGCATTAGAGATTAAGTTAGAATTTATAAATGATTGTTTTCTTTCAATGGTTAAAAATCACTGAAAGTCTCGGTATTTTGTTAACAATGAACAGAAATAAACAAAGAAAAAGAGGAAAACAATGGGTTCAGGTTTTCTGAATGAATGTGAATGAATGTGGGCTTTTTCTCCATCGACATACCCATTAGTGTCCATCTCTCCTCCTCCCTCCTCGTCGTAAGTGACCAGCTGCTCGTGGATCTCCCCGCTGTTCTTCATACTGGCCAGAGAATCCTTCTGGTAGCGTTTCCTCATCACAAACAGGATCACTATGACTGAACAGCACAGCAGAGGAAAGTTTATTTTAAATCCTCTTTGACAGCAGCATCTTTAACACAAGCTGAGATCATGCTGAAATGATTTGCTCATTTCTGACAACAGGAGCAGAGTTTAACAAAAGTGAGGTTTGACCTTGAAAGATTAAATCTGTCAAAATGCATTCTAGGAAATCACTGAGAAACAAGTAGATGAAGAATAGAAGAATATGTCTTTAGGCCATATATACAGTAAGTGTAAAAACCCCTCTGTTGCATGTCTCATCTCTGAAAGAAACACAAACACTGACAGATTGTCCTGCCATCTTTCCTGCTGGACCAACACTTTATGTTTTGGTAAAAACATGCGAGAAAAATCAGGGCAGAAAACCACAACAGAATAAGAATGGGGTCAGGAAACAAGTGAGGAAAGTGGAACACTAATGAGGGATTGAGACTAGAAAGCAGAGCAAGAGTGAGGGGAGAAAATGAGGAGTGGATGGTTTAAGGTGTCTGAGACATTCGCCTCCAGCATGAAAACTTCAAATGAATCTACCCAGCCAGAGACAAACACATCGCACAAAGAGGGAAAAGAGACGGGAGCGTAAGAAACAGGAAGACAGATTCAGTAAATACAGCAGAGGAAGTGGAAATGAGTAGGAGAAAACAACATGAGAAAGAAAGGAAAGGGAAGGAGAGTTGGACCCGACACATGACGAAGAAATAAACAATTGGGTGAGAAGGAGAGGGGAAACAGAGGAGAGGAAGTAAGCGAGTAAAGACAAGAATCCACGGATAAGACTCCTAAAAAATAAAATCATTGTAAAATTCCCAAAATGGACATTTATATATTTTCAAGTATCAAAGATCTCCAGCACAGGGGTGCGACGTCTGGCCTCCGGGCCTGCAAGGGAGTTTGATCCGGCCCGCTAATGCTGCTCAGTGTGGAACCTACATCATGAAATCCTGAGGATTGTTCCATGCACTGAGGCGCAAATCTCTGAGACTCTCCACTCAAGGCTGACTGACCCAAATCTGGAAAACCAGTTGCAAGTAACATCATCATCATCAGCACGACCGCCTAACATTAGCTGCCTCACCAAAGAGAAGCAGTCCCAGGCATCGCAGAGGTTAGTGTCCATGTTTTCAATAATTTAGAGGGATGTTATAAAAACTGAAAGAGGATGAAGGTTCTCCATCTCTGCTCTGGCAGCTGTAGGAATTATGCTTCTTGAGTGAAGACGGAGGAAGTGGGACGGTGCTGTCGAGCCACAGGGGAAGAAGGCTGTGGTAGTTCAATGGGTCGCTTCCTGTTTCCTACACAGCCGACATTGGTTTCTAACCCAAAGCACGTTTTTTCCTGAACCGAAGTCAGCTTGTGTTTAAACTGGACCAAACCTCAACCACAGCAGTCTCAGATCAGGAAGCTGTGATTTGTGATGGTCTCGGAAGCCAACTGTCAACTGTGGGCGTTTACAAATGATTTATTTTTGTTGTACAATACAGAGGATTTGCTATCTCGCATGAAGTTGGGAAACTTACAAAGACTCAACAGCCCACAAACGACAACTCCACCAACACACACACATTTTTTTTTTTTTTTTTTTTTGCGTCTTAACATTCAGGAAGGAGCACGTATTGAACGAATGAGTACATACAGAAAAAACTAGAGACCATCTTGGGATGGGATCAGACCAGCTGCGACGCCTGTCAGCATGTTGACGTTCTGACGCATGAGTACTTCATTTTGATCTCGACTACACGCTCAGAAAGTTTTGTGACTGCATCTTGCGAGGTTTTGACGCTACTGTGTTGACAAAATCTGTCCACAGACAGACAGACAGACATGTAACACCTGGCAAAGTACTCAAAACCGCTTCTGTGATACTTCCTGCTACAATAGTTGTCTCCACATTTTGCCATGATGACACATAAACAAAGCGGTACCGGCCAGGCTGTCGCAGCTGGTAAATACAATGGACAAATTTAAGAAGGAGAGTCATCGACTGTTCTTGCACCACAACAGAGAGAGAGTTGAGCAGCAAAGACTGTAAACTTTAAAACCTTCTCCCACAACGTGACATGAACAGATTTGTCAGCCATAAAGGTTAAACGTCTTTAAAGTAAGCTTTATCTGGACCCTCGGCTGTGATTATGTCTCCCACACTGGATGCTGGTCTACCTTGGTCTGATCATTCATCATGCCCAAATCCTGACTGTAACAGGCCCAGCAATCATAATGTGTGTTTCAAGCTTAACTGTGAAGAAATTGGGGAAATTGGGAAAAGCACCCCAAGACAAGGTCAAAGGAGTACAAGAAATTTTGGCTCTAATAAAAACATAAAAACACACCTTTACAGATGATATGAAAACAGAAACCTGTTCAAACAGCAATGGTTCAAATGCATTTCTTTTGTCTTAAGTTACTGAAACTGATAAGACAGCGGGGTAAAGACACCAAGTTTTGTCTTTTACTTGCTTGTTAATCTGCATTTAGGCCAGAGAGATGCAGAACGACGACAAGGAAGAGAAAGAATAAGAGGAAAAGACAAACAAATAGGGAGAGCAGCCGAAGACTGAGGGAAGGAGGAAGAGGAGGAAATGGGAGAAGTAGGGGCTGAAGAAATCAAGACAGACGACAGATGAGGAGACGAAGGATACATTTGACATTAGATTAGGCCTCGAGCCTCAGTCCCGATATGAACCTCTTTCTCTCTCAGCGGACGGGCAGCATTAGCCATGCCTTTTAGTCGAGGGCGAGCGGGACTAATTTAAGTTTGCCTGGGAAACCAACAGATTAATCTTTTACAACATATGCTCTGCAGTTTAATAAGCTCTAGAGATATCAGACTTAGAGGGACGAGAAAAGAGGAAAAAAAAAGAAGCCCTTCCTTTGTACAAGAACGACTGAGAAAAATTTCTTTTCGCGTGTCAAACCCGGCTCCTTGTGAGAAAACGCGTCGGTGAATGGGGAGCGCGGTAAATTGCTTTGGGCCCTGGCAGATAATGACAAGTGCATTAAATAGTTAATCTGGCCTGCGTTGGGGGTGTTTGATAAAGAGAAAGAGAAACAGAAAGGGGAAGAGAGGGCGGCAGAGAGAGAGACGGAGAGACCCAGAGGGAAAGAGAGAGGAAGGCAAGAGATGAAGGAAAAAACGGAGGGGAAAAGGCGCGATAGTGAAGGAGTGTATTAATAGTTAATAGGTTGAGTGTTTGGTGGTGTTTGATAAGCAGACGGCACCTAAAGAGCTGATAAACTCCTCTCATTACCACTCCTATTCTTCTGCTGCTTTTCCCACAATTCTCCTCTTCGGCATCTCTCTTCTTTAACCTCTTTCTGTCTCTCTCTGTCACTCAGTCTCACTCCACCTCAGTTCCCTGTCTCACCCGCCTCTCGTCTGTCTGTCTGCCTGCTTCACCCCTCTCCACCTCCGATATCTGAGCCTACATATAAGGTTTTTCCATCTGTCGCTCCACCTCCATCCCTCTTAATCCGTAAGTTCTTCTTCTCTTTGCCTTTCTTCCCCAGCCCTGATCCCTCCTGTTTGGCCAACTATCTCAGGCCTGTCTCACATCCAACATGACAAGTGTCTCTTTTTCCCCAGAAAAAAGGAGCAGGGGGCGAAGGTATCAAAGAGAATATTGAGCTCACACAACCGCAGGCATTATTTCCACATCCGCCGCTGCATTATTCATAAAACCAACAACAAAGGGAGGGGAAATGTACCCCACAAAACACAAACCTTATTTATCGCAAAGCAAGGGCAAGTGAATGTGTGCACATGCTCCAACCACTCTTTTTGCATCGTTGATGCCATCTTCATGAGCTCGACTCGGAATAAAAACTGTGTTTGAGGAGACCTTTTGCACCTGTTTGTTAACAGACTGTAAAACAACCCAGACTGAAACTAAAAATGAATCCATCAGCAATAAACATTTTCTCATAAATGTCTTTTTTTCTGCTCTCTATCCATGATAAAAATTGCCAACATTTCACCAGTGCTTATATTAGTTTTTCAGAAAACTTTAACACAGAGCCAAACAGCAAGTGATGCAATTTATTTTTCCTGCTTGTGTTTGATTAAGAGTCTGATTTGTTTACGTACAGACTTTCTATTTCCACCCGCAAAAAATGAAATAAAGGGTCTGCAGAGTCTGTTTCCTCAAACCCAGCTCCAGATTAATGTACACAGCTGAACACAATAAACAGGAAATACTGTTTTTAAAACAAAGCAGTGTTTCGCTGCCCCCTCTGATTGAAAGTTTCAGAGGACGTCTCTTTCGCCTTGGACCACGTTCAGCGTTAGTGATCTCAAACCAGTTCAGCAAAAAGAAGATTTTCAGCTGCTGCTTGGATTAATTTACAGCTTCTAAATCAATCAATTCCTGCTTATTCAAATGTGCTTAAACAATTGTTTGGTGAATGGTTAAAAATTGAAAAGATATTATCACTTCCATAAAACAGGATGTGAATTCTAGTCCAGCATCCTGTTCTCCAGTTTTATAATAGGGACTTCAAGTAGTGACGATTTAAGGGACGGCGTTCAAGAAAAAAATGTTCCACTTTGTGCATGTCTGACGTTGCAGCCTGACTGTCTTCTAAACAATAACGGCTGGTTTGCGATACGAAGCGACACATATGTCACAAAGGTGTTAGCAGGTAATGATAGAAGTAGCTGTTTCAAGAGAGTGTTGCTTGATGATACTTGAATCCCATTTCTACAGCAAACCGTTGGCATGTTTCATGGATGCTGTAGCTGTCCCTCTAACATCACAGCATAAAGTCCCTAATGTTCATGATTGTTTCACTACTTCATGAACATGATGCAAATACAACATTCTACCATTCTGCAAAATCATCCACAATTCTTCAGAGAGAGGGGAGGATGTATTGATGTTTAAGACTTTATTACGGGAAGTATAGAAGCACACAGCTATTTACTATAATATGAAAAGAAATGCAGAGAATTGCTCAAGTAGTTTGAAATGCAGTGAATCTTTTACATAGTAATGCATTTAATAAAATGATGCTGAAGAACCAGAGATATTATCCTTTTTATTCCATGCATTCCCTAAACCAGACGCCGACATTACCCACAATGCAACTTGACAACTGATAGTTCTGTTGGAGATTGGGGCATGGTGTGCCAGTATGTTATGGTAATGTAGCATTGAGCCTCTGGCCTCAAGCAGAGATGAGGAGCTCACTTGTTTCCAGCTCCACATCCCCAGATTTGTAAGTCTTCAGCCCCAACTGATGCTGATTCAAGTGACATCACATGTTAGATTTAACACAGGTAATGCCTTTAAGGTGCTCTTAAAGATGAAAAGAAAAGTTCTTCAGGCGCTCTTAGGAAGATCAGGAAAACAGGATGGTGAAAACCCTGACAGACGATCTCTGAGAAGTGCTCCGCAGAAAACCTCAGTAATGAGCATTTCCACCAAAGATGGAGACGATGAAGGAAAGAAAGAAAGACAGGATGAAAGCAAGAAAGGGAAGAAAATAAAAAACTCACCCAGTATGGTCAGGATGCAGAGCAGGATGGCGATCAGGGCATGAACGCTCACTCCCATCCTCCGAGCACCAGCTTTGCACTGCGTAGGAATCCGCCTGGCATCACACCGACACGACTGCAGCAAACAATCACTCCTTAGTCTCCGTTCACTGATTTATCAAGCAATGCTCATTCACTGTACAGCCATCTGAGCTACACGCTGCATTTGTTTAGATCTTCTGAGTTTTACGGTGATTTTGACTGAATAGAAGAATTTTGAAAACACATTTTGTGCTGAAATAATCTAAAGCAGTTCAGTACATCCCAACCACACACACGCACACACACACAAACACACACAGACCTTGATTGCCAGTTTGGTGATGCTGGTCTGGATGGGTCGTCCTCCATCAGTGATGCGCACATCCACGCTGTAATCCTTGGGGTCATCCAGGCTGAACGGCCCCATTTTCACAATGATGTCGGCTGTGCTGTCTGAAGAAAAAAGCACATAAATGCACACAGTGAGTGTACAAAGTATGACAGCCACCTTCACAACACAAATGTAACTTTCCTTTTTGCAAAATCCATGTCTAATTTGTCTGACTCATCACTTCATCTCACCAAAGCGGATCTAATGTTCACCTGCTCGGTATATAGAGTCTTTAAAGTCTATTTATACAGCGAGCGTCTGCTCCACAGATAAAACAAGATATGAGAACAAGAAGAGAGTCGCTACATAAAGGCAGACAGATAATTTATGATTATCTGTCAGTTTGGTGCATGTTGGATTTGAGTCATTTCGGATTATAGATAATGGCAGCACCTTAAGAAGCTGAAATCCTACATGAGGCCCACAAATTTGCAAATGCTCAAATAAATGCATACTGTTCTTCCTTTGCAGATGAGAATGCTGTGACTGGAAACACTCCCAAACAATATTATATCCCTTATCATTTGAATGTAATCAATTGATGGCCAGACGGGTTTTAAAGTCAAAAGAGTCAAAATACACAATAAGCTAAAAGTCAGAGCACCAGAAGGGAACAGAAAACAACAAAAAGAGAATAGAAATGAGAAGAGAATTGAAGCATGTTGAGCAGAACGGAGCTGCGTCTCCTCCGCAGACTGGACCAACAATATAGTCATTAGTCAAATCCCCGGCAGCCAGGAGTTTCCTGCTGAGACGACGGGGAGAGCCTTTTTCCACAATATCCCACCACTGGAGGAATTTCGGAGAACACAATGGCAGGAAAGACCCTAGCGAACATTCAAACATACCTAGAGACACTCTGACACAAACTGTCGGACAAAGACGCATGACGTATAGCTCTGGTTTAAGGTCAGGTTTAAATGAAAACATCCTGGGTGTTGCTGATATTTGCACCTTCAATACAAACCATATCAGTGTCGTGTGAGGATATATGTAAATCTCTTCTGCTGAGGCTTGTTTCACATTATTTTAAATTAACTCTGACCCTTCAGAGATCGTATGTCAATTTTATCCAAAGTAGATAAACAGAAAATCATTGAAACTACTTTATGACAAGAAACAGTTCTAATGAAAACAGATCTAGGGATTAAATGAGAGACTAATGGACACTGTGTCTGGAAAGATGTGCAACTCTTCAGTTTTCTTTGTTATTTTTGGGCACACAAACTAAATCCTATTCACCTCTGTTGTATAAAGGCAAACACAACACCAGAAAGTGGTGCATCGTCCCCAAAACAAGGCGGTGTTTGTGACACAGGGACGACTTGCAGCGCTGCATGATACTACTGCAGCTAGTGAGTTCACATGCTAGCCAGATGGGGACATGCTAAACTCATGGCCACATGAGCTATATAAGCCAGCTAGCAAGCTAATTAGCTCTGTCGCAAAAAGTTCACATGTCAAAGTTCGAAGTTCAAGATGTTCAAATGATGCTCGCAAAACCACCTGACTGGGATCAGGTTTCCACTGTTGCCTACAAGACAACATGTAGTCACTGAAGGTGTGTGTGGGAGGACATGGGTACAGATGAAGCCTTAGCTAACTGAATAAAAGATGAAAACAGCTTCTGTCCTCCCTTCATCTCGTCTCTCCTCTCCGTCTCGTCTCCTGCTCCTTCTTTGTTTGAATATCCTGTCTCTCTGGATTTCGGTATATTTCGCACTGTCCTCTCTATATTTCTTTTGTTCTCTCCATCTCTCTGTTGCTGCATCTCATTAGTCCTTTTCTTCATCTCTTCGTCTTCCTCCCCCCTCCTCCTCCTCTCTTGTCTGTCTGGTATTAATGCAGTGGGCTTCGTGTAGCCGCCTGGTCTGAACACCGAGTCCTGTCACTTCACTGTGCAGCTACACTGTCTGTTGTAAAGTTTGTGTGTGTGTGTGTGTGTGTGTGTGTGTGTGTGTGTGTGCGTGTGTGTGTTTCTGGATCCCGTAATGAAAGCATAGTTGTTTTTTGCAAGTTTTAAAGAGCTGGTAGTTGCTAAATATTTTAAAAGCCCTCACTCTGCAGCTCTTGTTGCATATGTGTGTGTGTGTGTGTGTGTGTGTGTGTGTGTGTGTGTGTGTGTGGTGAGTGGTGTGAGGTGCTGTCAGATGATTTTTTGGGGGGGGCACAGTCCGGAGCCACAGGGGAGAACAGAGGTTCACACCGACAACCAGCACTTATCAAACAACTATCCACCTCCTCTCCCCTCTTCCTCCCTTTTCCTCCTCTTCTCAGTTCTCTTTCCTCTTCCCGTCAGTTTCTTTCTCCTCTTTTCCTCCATTTTCATTTTAACCTTTCATTTAAACATTAATGCTTCTGATGTCATCTCTCCTTTTATCAGATCATCATCTCGTCTCGTCCTCTTTACCCTCATTTCTTCTGTCATTCCTCGTCCTTCCCTCTCCCTCATGTTTAGCTTATTTCCTGTTCCCCCCTCATTTTTTTCCTCCCCTTTCTCATCTTCTTCCCTTTTCCTAAATATTCTTCCTCCTGCATATTTTCTCTCTTCTTTTCTTCTTTTCAGACTCTTGTTTATCGCTTATTATTCTCCCTTGCTTATATTTGCCCCCTCTCCTCGTTTTAACGCGGTCTCACTTTAATATCACCCGTCTCCCTTAATCCCGATCTCTTCCTCTAGCTTCCTTTCATCTCTTCTTCCACCTCTGCCTCATCTGTCTTTCCTCCATCTTCCTCTTCCTCTTCTCCATCAGTTCAACACGTCAGCCCCTCCAGGCACGAGCAGAGAGGAAATGGATGAGGCAAGTTCAGGCCTTTTTTCCCTCTGTTTATCTTCCCTTCAGTATGTTTCAAGTTTCACTTAAATTAAATAGTAACACTTCACCTAAATCTTTCATCTGACTACCTAAGGCTTTCATCTATTCAGACTTTTAATATTTGACTAGAACAGTTGGTAACGCTTTTCCTCAGGCTTTCATGTATTATAAGGGTATGTGATGATCAAAAATGATGAAAACTGTTTTACTTGTGCCACTTTGTGTCCTAAGCTGAATAACCCAAATAGGCTTTGGAAATCTGATGTAACGGAGCACCAACCTTTGCCTAAATATCAATGTCTGGATCAAAGAAGATGTCTCTGTGGAGTTTCACACCACCGCCTGAGTCACAGTCTGTTTATTCGAGCTGACATTTTTTAACTTGCTCATTTGTATCTACATAAATGGCACCAGATCTGCTGAATGCAAATGCTGCGTTGAATTTGCGATAATCTTTTAATCAGTATAATAACAACAGTAACAAGAAAAAGAAGCTCTCTCTTGAAGTTGACCAGTAGAATCCAAGTGTGTCAGTTGAAATATATACTGTATCCATATATAACTGCATCATTTGGTGTAATAGCCTTAGAATTTCTTTTTTTTTTTAAAGCCAAACTATAAATAATAAAAATGTGAAATGCTGATTTTAATCCATGCTAACAGTCTGTCTGTCAGCTTTGGTCCAGACTGAAATATTTATATTTTTCAGATGGTTTGCCGTGAAGATTGGCACAGATACCCGTGATGCCCTCAGGATGAATCATAATGATGATTTGGTGATCCTTGGTGACTTGGCATCTTCCGCTCACAGCAGGTCAAAATCAATTATTTACATAATTCAATTATTCAGTGGAGTATTTCAACACCTACCGGATGGAATGGCACAAAATCTTGTACAGACATTCATGCTTCCCAGATGATACATCCCACTGACTGTGGTGACCCCCTGGCTTGTCCTCTTGTTATTGAGAACATGTTAACATGCTGACATTAGCATTTAGGTCAAAGCAGTGAAGTGGGTAAGTACAATCTCACACAGCTGTTAGCATGACCGTAGTCCTGGTCGCATGTGTAAACAAATATAGAATGGTCATTGGACATTTATTTTATACATTTGGCTGTTTTTGTGTTTGAATTTAAGTCTGCTTCATATTTAATCAATAAAGCTTTTAAATTCAAGCTGCAGCCTTGTATGATTGAATTTATTTTATCCTCTTATACATTTTATGCCTTATAATGATTAGGACAATGTGAACATAACAAAATGTGCATGCTTTCATGCATATCCCAATAAATCTCATGGTGCTGTTTTCCATATGCACTTTTTTCTATTATTTTATTGTAAAAAAGCACCACAGCAGCACTGTGTGTGATATGTTCCTTTAACATACTTAGCTGGGATGAGTTTAAAATACATAGAGAATCATCTGCAAGTCCACTGAGCCACTTGCTCTCATTATGTTCAATATTTGCTGTTGCGCATTCGAGACAGCACTTATGGTCCCAGACAGGCTCTCTAAATCCCTCGTCTGGCTGGGAGAACCGCAGCATGCTTTGAGAAGTTAAAATAATTTCAACTTTCAGCAACAAAGCGCTGCGCCTCAAATGGAGTTTCAGTTGTTGCATAGCAACAAGTGCCGAGGCCAGTGCTTCCTCTGAGCACCATTTAGAGAAACAAGCAGGAAAAGAAAGGTAAATATATGCTCGGTGCACACAAAGACTTACTGCCATAATCTTTGATGGAGAAGTTGGAGCTCTCACTGGCCAGGCTGAAAGTGAAGGAAGCTGGCTGGTCGTCTTTATCTGTGGCTCTCAAGGTTCCTATCACCTGTGGAAAGACAAAAAAAATGAAATTAATCCACCTGCACACAAACTTTGTTTAGATCCAATGAAGTCTGAATGTATAGTGCATATGCAATTACCAAAATGCAGATTAATGCACATATTGTGAACATACATGATAGAAATTGCATCCCTCCATCTTTAAAACATTGGGTGGAGTAGCATACATTCCATGTGATGTACTTTATATTTCTGCCTCCATATCTCCAGGTTGTGACACAGATGTTTGTGCAGATCATGAAAACAAATACTCTAAAAACAGTTAATTCTGAAGTCACTATACGATTTGTAAATATCTACTTAAATGCAGGGCTGACACAGAGTCTGCAGTGATGCCACACATCTTTTAACATTAGTCTAGTTGAATACAAACATATCCAAACCAAGGGACAACCTGCTGAAAGGACCCTGCGTTTCTTACCGTATCAGCGATGTCGTTCTCACACAGGAAGATCTCATCGACCGCCAGCTCAGGCTTGTTGTCGTTGATGTCCTGCACTGTAATATTAACTTTCACAAATGACTCCAAACCTACAGAGGAGCGACAACAGCACACAGTTAAATGCAGCGCAATAATGGATTGTTTTGTGATTTGGTACTGCAGCACTGATGTATCTCATGCTAACTGTCTCAGTGTAGTGACGATGGAAATAGTCAAAAGAAAGGCACGAGACATTTCGGTGAGCTGCCTGCAGGGATTCTTCAGAGCCAACGCATGCTGGCAGATCAAAAAAATCCTTACATGCAAGTCTTTTATGATGTGATGTAATTTCATTTAATGTCATACTCAATATGGAGGGAAAACCAATCATCCTGTTAAGACAGAGATTATAAGACACAGGTGTGCCAAGAGGAGAAACAGTTACACTCCAGTTAATCAGTCCTTTGTACTTTTCTTTCGCAGCTCTGTCCATTTTTCTCCATTTCTTTTTGTTGTTTCAGACATTTTAAAGTCCTACAGATAAATTGGTGTGTGAAATCCATCCACAGACAAATTTTACAAAATTTCCAAGTTTTTGTCCCATTTTTGTTTCCTTAATTTTACTCTTTCTTGTCTTCTATGGCTCACTTCACACAGCTGGCTTGTTGTTTACGCAGGTGTGCATCTCTGTCATAGATAGAACTGATTAAGGTCAAATGACTGAAAGGATTTCTATTTGTGAGTTCTTTGTTTGGCAGCTTTTTCGTCACATTAAAGCAGCTTTTACCTTTATTTTACATCACTGATGTTCTTTTTGAATATGCATCTTTTGATAAACGTGTGGCTCTCTTGCCGTCTCTTGTACTGAGATTTTGAAACTATCTTTAGTACATTACATGTACTGTATATCGAGGACCTTGTCAAGCTCAGGGGACCATTGTGTTCCTTAAACATCGTGACAAGCCACTAAAATAGATCTCTGGATTTCATTCATTGCTGGTCTAAAAATATATAGTTTGGTTTGGAAGCTGCAAGTGAACAAAGAGACCCACTAATGTGATTTTCCTGCTTACTCTCTCCTTCCTGTGTGGGTCGAACCAGGTGTTCTGGCAATACGTTAAATCTATAAAAATCCCTGTTAATGTGTTACACTCCCATCCCTCAATAAATCCAGAGGAGCTGCTCAGTGAACAGCTAGAGAACACACTGTCTTCTCTGGCCTTTCTAACTCCCTCCCTGTATGCACGTTCCCATTGTTAGAGAAAACACATGGTTTTAATTTTTCATCTGAGGCTCTATTGTTTAAAGGAAACAGGATTAATAAATGAGTGTGTGACGCACCATTTGGCTCCTCCTGTGCCTTAACTTGAAACACGTGTGTGGCCTCCAGCTCTCTGTCCAGCATCCTCAGGGTGGACAGCTGACCTGTGAACGGGTTGATGCTGATGGGACAGTCCTTGTCTAAAATGGAGTACCTGGACAGAGAGAGCAACAGATCAGTATCAGAGCTGCAACAAGGGATTAGTGACATCGCTTGTTGTTTTTAGAGGCTGGAACAGCATCGTACCTTATGTTCTTGTTGACTCTGTCGGGATCTCTGGCTGTGACTTTTCCTATGTTGTTCACAATACTTTCCTCCACCACAGTGAAAGAGTAGGTGAGCTGGGAGAAGACCGGTGGCTCGTCTACATCCAGCACCTTGATGTTTACCTGTCAGTTTAAATCCATTCAGAACAGTTGAAAGACAGCTTTGTAGTTGTAGTTTTTTGCAGATTTGGTCAAAGTTACAGAATTAAATGATGTTGCTAAATGTTAGACTGAAGTTTTTTGTTCGTTTTTTTTTTAACAATGTCGTACTTCAGGCTCAATCTGTCAGTGATCAGAATTGAGACCTGCCTTCGGCTGCACAGTCGGGAGCTAAGACTCTACAGCTCTGCTCAAGAATATACAGTATTTAAAGAGAGAAAATTAGATTTACCAGCTCTTCAGCTTCCAAATCAGTCAATTTTAGATTGCATTTACATTGATTTTGCATGCGGCTGTGGTACAGTATGTTTCCTTCTTCCCTGGTTTAATACAAGATTAATGAAAAGCAGAGTGGTAACATCCCTGGAGGATGACTCAAAGGCTGCAGATGTCCTGTCCGATATTTACCTGTGCTGTGGTGACAGCGCTGTTCATGTTGTCAGCAGGAAAACGCAGGTTTCTTAGGTTTTCCCGCACTTGAACGGTGAAAGTGTAGCTGTTCGTTGTCTCATAGTCCAGAGCCTGCAGATCCCAGAAATAGAAAAATGGGAATTTAGTCCACACCATCAAAAATAAACACTTATTAAATCAGGATTTGATTTAATGTTGAGAATATTGACCAATTATGAGCATTATATGCCCAAATAGTTAAGTCCCTGTATTGACTAATATGGTTCAAATGGGCTGAGAAACACTGAGCTGGAAGACTACAGGAGTCCTCTGAGCATTGTTATCATTGTATGAATGCTGTCATCAGATCAGTGTGTTCAGCTGTAGGTTACCATATTTAAAGCAGTAAGTACACATGATTTCTCAGATATTTAGTTGTTTCCCAAACAATTAGAATCGATGAAGAACTAACCTACAAGGCTTGTCTCTACCTCTCAAACATGCATCTCATATCCATGATGCAGCTGGTAATCCCTGCTCTTCTCTGTTCTCTCACCAAAATGCACTAAACTCACTCAGCGTCTCTTTCCTTAATAACATAATATTTGTGAGGCCTAACTTTAATGTCTAACGATGTTGATGAATGCGTGAATACAAGGTGTTCCATTTGGATTGGATTCATCCTCAGAAGTGTGTATTTCCACAGATCCTGCTCCTGTTTTTAGACTGGGGACACATTGCATTTGCACTTTTTTTTATGCACTCAAATGCATCTCCTATCTTCATCCTCAGTGCATTTACACCTGCGTCTGTTCACCAAGGAAAACTGTCAATGCCAGGTGAAAAAAGGCTCTAAATGTCACGACTCCACTGAAACAACCTGGTTAAGCTCATACTCTGGATTTAAAAAACACATTAAAACGCCAACTTTCTTCCTCCATGTTAAACATGTTACCGTGCATGAAAATGCCTCATTCCTTTCATTTTCTCAACATCTGCATGAATGGAGACTTGCAGAGTGTTACGGATACACTTTCATGTCAACAAATATACGGCAGCAAGCACTGCTTACTGTCACATTTCCGCTTATCATTCCTTCCCCCTGTATTAGAAATAACCCACTGTTCAGTTGAATGTTTTTTTTTCTGGTGGACTGTTTTATCTGTGGATGGGACACCACAGGTAGACATATTCTGTTAACTGGATTATTCATGGTAACAGGGATACTCAGTCGCAGGGTATCAAAGGCATGTGTAAACAGCTTAACAAGAATAAGACCTTAACCGCAGTGTGGCTGTTAGCTGGCTTACTCTGTACATGTAAACACAGCCGGTGAGAAAGATGAGAAGGGCTACAGAGCTGAGGGGCGAGTTGAGCAGAGGGAAGATTGTTGTGCGATTCGATTCCAGGCCAGCATGGGTACAGGCTATTACAGAGCTCATTTCATTAGAATACATTTTCGGCTCTCTGATGTCCTAAATACTTTATCTGAAGAGCTCAATCCAGTGAAGTAAACCTGCTAGAATTCCTGCAAGCATAAATAGCTCTCACAACCAGAAGGAGGCCAGAACATTTGGGTTTAAATTCCACGTTATACATCACTTTACGTGCAAAAGCTCTCACATTTGACATTGCAATTTTCAATTTTTTTTTTCACTTGTATGTCGGGAGGTATAACCAGAAAACATTTTTTGATGCTTATGATGTTGATGATGCTGACATGTAAATATATTTTAAATTTTCTGGATTTAAGCAATACTTACACACTAAGAACGTAATATGATCATCAAATCACAGCTTACGATTGGGGCTGGAGCGAGTGTGAGTATGTAACACTACCTAAAGCATTTACATTTAATTTTGAATCTATAGTATATGTATTGTCTCCAAAATTGCCAGTTTTCCACTGATCTGAGTCTGTTGTAACAGCTAAACAACAAGTGTTGTGGTTGAGAGCATGTGAAAACAAGTTAGCCCGAAAAAAGCTAAAAGCAATAAATAAATGGCTGGAATGTCCAGTTTCTGCCACGTTGAGAGGTAGTACAAGTGTATGAATGCAGACATGACCACGAGACAAAAAGCCTAAACATCAGCAACCTCCCTCTGCTGCAAAATGCTACCAAATAATGCAGTGATGCCATCGTATCTTTCAAAGAGGCAAAATGAAGAGGTGCTTGGGCCCATCTGATAGAGCTGGGGGGGACATAAAAACAGCTGGGAACCACTGCTCAACTCACAAACTGCAGACAGCAAACATGGCAGCAGATGTACTATAGCTGGAAATATTAAACATTAAATCAGTATTTCAGCTAAAGAATCAACTCCACACACAGAAAGCAAAGGATTCTGGGGCTGATTTACAAACACAGGAATAAAAAAGACTGTATCCTCGAAATATGGTCTATTCATTTGTTGCCATGTGAGCCTCTTACCTTGTTGAGCATGACGTTGCCGTCCTTGCTAGGGCTGAGCACAATGTTAAACACTTTGCCAATGTCACTTGGGATGGTGAAGATGGGTTCCTTGTTCTGAATCTGATCTCTGTCCTCCAACTCCAGAGTGCCTATCTTCTCATTCAGCTTGTGGTCCTCTGGAACCTGTAGTTCATATGTCTCTGCAGACGGTTTGACATAGAGAGTTAAACATGTACACATACAAGCTATCGTGAATAATTAACATATAACTTAAACACTGCCACAGATTTTCATGTTAATGTAGCACTCTGCTGCTTACTTCGGGTGAAAGAAGCGATGTTGTCGTTGGTGTCGGTGATGGTGATGATGACAGAGGTGGTGGCTGTGCTGCCAGAGGCCATTCCTCTCATGTCCTGAGCTTTAACCACCACCACATACTGACTCTTGGTTTCCCGGTCGAGACTGTTTATCTTGCAGCTGATCACACCTGCAGAGAGACAGACAGACAGAGAGAGTGTTATCTCTCAGGTCAGCTCTGACTCATATTCAAGTAAAAATAGCTTGTGCCTCCTCCGGATTAACTGGCTAAAGAAGAAAAAGACATTGTAGCTGCAGGATAACAATGATGTTGGACGTCAGTGCAGCGAGCCCACCTGTGATGCTGTCGATTTCGAAGGCAGAGAGGTCTTGGCTCAGAGAGTACCTGAGCTCTCCGTTAGCAGTGGTGGGGTCATCAGCATCGGTCGCCCTCACCTCAACTACTTTAGTTCCTAGATGAACATAAACGCAAAAGGGAATTTGCATCATCAATAAAACCTCAATGTGCAGTGTTTAGTGCTTTTCTTTATTGAACATAATGGCTGTTTAACTGATTAATGCACTGTGATTATGTGCTAATCTTGTGCTGTTCAAGTCAGCAATGTGCCTTTTTTCACCGAGGGATGTGCTCATGAATATGACAGGTGTTGACATTATGTTTTGTTTTTCACAGACTTTTCACAGTCCAGTCTATTTTTAATCAGAATTATCACTAGCTAGTAAATGTCAAATTCATACTTGCAGTGATGGAAACTTCGTCCAGCAAGCGTTTGCACCATTTATCGTCTTGGCAACACGTTTTTATCGCCTTTTGTGGGTTTTCTCATAAAAAGAGTTTGTGTTGGTTAAACAATAAATGTAATATAAGGCTATATGAGCAAACCTAAATTGACTACAATCAACTATTGATGACCTTTCAAATAATTGTCCTTACAGCTGCCCAACTCACCTATCATGGACCTCTCCATAATGGACCCATTATATACTATGGGAAAAACAGGGCTGTTGTCATTGATGTCCGTCACCTGGACAACAAAGTCTCCAGAATCCTCAATCAGCTTCTTGTTCCCATCATACATCCTGGCAGTCAAATGGTACAAGCTCTTCTCCTCTCTGTCCAGGGATCTGGTGACAAACAGGTCTCCTTTGTGATCCACGGTGAAGATTTCGTTTGCTCCTTCGCCTTCTATTATAAAACTCTTCACCTCCAGTCTCTGGCTCGACTTCAGCTGTGAAAGGAGAAAAAAGGAAAACGGCTGACTGTCTCCTACTTTTTAGCGTTCTGTTTTTTTGTCCTAGTTGGAGTGAGGACTCAAATCAACAACTGCCCAGCAAATTTCCACAGATAAACTGAGTATTCTAGCAATAACACTCACATATTTATAAAAGAGCTGGTTGGCAACACGTTAATGCCCCAGATTGTTGGCATTAACAGCATCAAACTGAATGAAAGTGACAAATAATACATATTTTCCTTCCCTTCAGACAGCCATGACGAGTAGATTATTGAACATTTAAAGACCAAACTGTAGAAGTTAGGCCCAGAATCATAAGGAGGAATCTTGTTGGATTGTTACCTGTCCTATCTTGTAGGCGATGGGTGCAGGTTTCTCCTCCTCCACGTAGAGAGAGTTCCAGATCCACTCTCTCTTCTGCCTGAACAGGACTGGATGAGTCTCCTTCTTCACAATCTCAACAGGGCCTGGTTTCTCTGCTTCCACCACAGGAAGGCCCGAATCTTCGGCAGCGGCAAGTGAGACGAACAAGGCCATAGTGGCCATAAGCCCCATAGCCCACAGCTGGAGCCGAGCCATCATCTAGCACAGAAAGGGAGGAGGAATGAGGGAAGGAGGGGGTAGAAAGCGGTAAAAGAATGAATCAGGGCGAGAGAAGGAAGAGGCAAGACCGGAATAAGCGATGTGAGGAAGCAGAGATGAATATGAAGGGAGAGGAAATGAGAGAGGAGAGAGGGAGCAAAAAGAAGAGAGAGGAGATCACATTAAAACCACTTATCAGCCGTGGACAGACCCCTTCACTGTGCCAGGGTGAGACTCAGAGTGAAGGCCAAGGACTCGCCGTCCCCTTACAGTCTGCCGCTGAGCTCGAGGTCTCGCTATCATTTAGGACCAGGGCTCTTAAACCTTTTCAGCCTGGGACCCAAATGAAACATTTAGCCTCTCATCATGGGACCTGGGCTGAGGCATATCACTACTGTGGTCGTATGGGGATCTATTAAACATAGGCCTGTGACCCATTTTAGGTCCTGACCCACTGGTGTAGCATGAGAGAGAGACAGACAGAGACAGACAGACAGTCAATGAGAGGAGCTGACATTAAAACCACTTAAGATGTCTGTCTTTATCAGCCATTAGAAAGGCCATTTTCCATAAAGGGACTGTTTGACATTTAGAATTTTTGATTGGTATTTCTTTCTCTTGCTTTAATACTGCACATCAAATTGTGGAAAAAATAAAGGGGTTTTGTTGCTCAAACCAGTTTGTGAAATCTAGGATTATTGGGTCATTTTTGCAGCTTAATTTTAAAGTCAAACATGATCCTGTTTTGACAGACATGACACCCTCTCCAGTGTTTCAATAAGACAGCGTTTGCATGACAAAGGTCCCAACACCGACGGCTCCGGCAAATCAAAAGCATGCAGTGGTTCAGCAGAAAAGGTTGAATGTGGCTCAGCTTTTGCATTACACAACGTCATCTGGCAACAAGACTGCACTGAATAGGCCAAAACAAATAAGCAAGGACACATTCCTGGTGGGTGTCTTCTATGGAGGATTAAACTATTTGCAATAAATCAGTTGTAAAATCTCACACTGTGCAGTGTTTTGGCACCAGATACACCTTCAAACTAACACATTTATAACTCTTAGTGGATTTTGCTGTCCCACCTTTACTTATAGCAACAAGTCCACACGCCACATCACAGCTCTGTGAGGTTGTAACGTTCAACCAAAGTGCTGAACGGATTGAATTTTGACCTAATGGTGGCACTGGGTATCACCAAAGCTCACAAAGAACATGATTGTCTGCATCAGAATTTAATGTCAGTCCCTCCAACAAGACAAAACACTCAAAACCACAACTACAGACCTGCTGGTGGACCTGTAGGAGAAGTCTTTAGGATTCATCCTCTGGAGAACATGAATGTCTGACAACTGCATTTTTTTCTAATATTGCACAATGCTGAAAATGATGACAAGCCAAAAATATGTATCAAACCCACCATTTATAGAGACACAATTGAGTTCAAAGGCTGACTCACTGACAAACTACTTAAAGCACAGTATCTCATAACATCAAGGGTGTGTGTTACATCACCAACAACACTGATGTGGCGTGCGATGTAACACACAAACGAACGCACTAAATTGTCTGAAGCTAAGAATATAATTCATATTGAAAATGAAGTTTGGTGGAATCACATATAGAAATTTAAACCAAACTGGCACCTCATCTGATTTATGGCTTTTGAGCGATAACAAGTCGGAAGACGTTTCACTGCCTTGCATCATTTACCCCTGCCTGCGAGCCATTTCAGGACTATTTAACCAAAATAAAATGTATATGGCACACAAACAGCAGCAGCCTAATAAACTTTAGCTTTCCCTCTTTCTTTCCCGCAGTCTGACCCTCTCTGTCTGTCTCTCTGTCCCCCATGGTCTTGTCTCCCCCCATTGGGCTCTATCTAATAAAGCAGAAATGCCAGGGAAATAATCTTCAAAACATTTTAGTCTATATGTGCTCTGTACTCCAGGAGATATCTCAGCGCAGCCCTGTGCCATCCCAGTAGACAGATTAGTGCATTTTATTGTCTTCCAGCCATTAGCAGCATGGAGGGAAGAGAGAGATTACGATGAGGGGATTAAACGGGCACAAAGTCTTCTCCCTCTAATGGCCTAATCTCGTATTCTGCTGACCTCCCCTGACCTCTTCACACGGCTCCCCACAAATCAGCTCAAACAAAGACTCAACAGTTTTTCTGGCCTTTAGTTCACATCCTTTTGTTTGGGTTTTAATTTTCCTGTTGTTTTTTGCTTTGTTTAGTGTCTTTTCAGCACTAAATTAATTAAACAGAAGTGACTCTGAGAGTAAGTGATTTATTTCTCTGTGCCTCCAAATGCCATGGCAACTGCCTACATCGCCTCTATCATCAACTGCCATTTGGGAAAAAACAAAAAGAGGGAACCTCCAGTCCCCAGGCCATATAGGGCCATGAGATCATTTGAACCACCATGACCCACAAGGCAATTCATTAATACAAAAAAAAAACTATTGCTTTTTTCATCTATAAAGAAAATAATATAAAATAGCAGGCTAACACTTTTCCAAGTGGTCCCTGAATGCAATACACACGTATCGGTTGATATCATGTAAATGCATCATGGCACCTGTCAAAACGAAAGTAGATGTGGTGTCGTGTCACATGCTAAAATGGATGAGCAGCAAGGACAAATGCTTTTGGATAAAGTGGGATAAAGTGGGATAAAGTGGGCAGAGTTTGGGTGCTCGAGCAGATTTTACAAGACCACATTCTGACAGAGACCGCAGGCAGGTTTTGTGGTGAGCGAGCTAATAGCTAAGAAGCTAAAACCTCATTTAGAAGGAGAATTTGTGAGGGGGTGCCTTGTTGCTGGTAGCACCAGACTATATGGTGCTATCAAGAGAAACCTGTTGTGGAAACTCAGTGATAGTGAGTGCCTGTGTGATTTGGCCTTCATGATGGACTTTACCAAGAACCTCTTAGAGCTGAACGTGAAGCTTCAGCTTCTCGGCTCTCATTTGAAGTGAAATTAAAGCTTTGGCAAGTGCAGCTGGATAGAGGAAACACTGTATGTTCCTGCTCTGCAAGTGCAAACGCTGCTGTGACACCTGAATATGCTGCTGAGTGTGAAAAACTCATGACAACCAGCAACATGAAACCACTGAGCTGCACAGCAACAACCTACTACTGAGAGCAGCTCTTTTCAAAACTGACGCTTGGAAAGACCCAGTTCTGCTTAAGACTGACTGACCCAACCCTTTAAAATGGGTAACATCATCATCATCATCATCATCACTACCATCTGATGTCAGACACCTTGCCAAAGCGAAGTACTTCCTGTCATCACAGAGGTTAGTGTGATATATGTGTTCAATAATCTAGCATGGCCAGGGATGCCACTAAGGGGGACCTGGTGGAGCCAAGGCCACCCTGATACCCTGATTCAATTGCAGCCCCCCGATGTTTGCTATCACTATGAAACATTTCTGGGGGTGCCACTGAGTATGGCCCTCAAACAGTTCGTAGCTCTTGTCTAAACCATCACAACAAGAGGAAAATTAGGATGTAAGGAAGGAGAAGGGCTTCTCCTTTTAACTTCAATTAAACTTGTATCACACAGATAAAATATTAAATTTCATATAAATAAAACTGACAAATCATATTTCTGAAAAGTGTGAGTTGGTTGGATCTTACACTTGACAGTCGATGGTCTCCTCTAGCGCACTTACATCCTCAAGATCATGTTTTGCAAAAACATTTTCCCACATCACAGAAGCTGATATTAGCTGAGTTCATCTGGTTTCCTCAATCATTCCACACAGCGGCTGTTTAAGACCAAACATGTCTCCCGACAGTGTCCTTCTCCTCATCCTGCTTAACCTTTACTGTCGTCAGCCCGCATCCTTCCTCTCAACGCGATCTGGACAAACACAAACCATCGCAGTCTGTGCTGTGCATGTATGTTCTCACGCAGTGCCTTCCAAAAACATGGGAAGAATGGAGTCCTTAAATGACTTTCAAGGAGGACAACATCAAACAAAACAGAATCTGTAATCTTTATCTTTAGACCAGTAAACACATTGTAAATTGTAATTGTGATTTACATATTTTAAGCAAACTGAGGAAGGTTTCAAAATGCAAACAATGTGGATAAATACTCATGACAGTTGAGTAAAAGGGATGGCTGTTTTATCCATGTGAGCACACAGGAAGCATTTTTCAAACTTAGAATTGATGAGATAAGTTCAGGTGTTCATCTGATCAGTACTTTAAAGTAAACAGGTGAATCAGACATTTGTTTTTAGTTCTATTGCTGCTCGTGCTATGTGGTGATTGGTGGAATCCAAAGAGATGTAAGAACATATGAGTCAATGTTACCCAATAAAAAGTTTCGTATCTACAGTAACATGTTAGGAAAAATAACATTTCTGACCCAGAAATTCACCAAACATTTGCTATGGCAATATTAGTTTTATTGGATTAATAATAGATAATGTTTTGGCAAAATGGAGCTTTAGCCATCCTGGAATATTATGGAAAAATATTTTTGTATGAAGAACACTGAAACATTTGAGATGCAGCTTTGCTCAGAATCCAGCCAGACTTTTTCCTCGCCATCACACACGACATCTTACTCACACACACACGGTAACATCCTATGACTGGCTCACACACACACATTCATGTCTGTGAGGGTAAATCCGTTGGGGGCATTTTCCTTAAAAGGGCATTTTTTAAAACTGCATTTCCGTGTTCGGCGGGCAGCACCTTACTCCTTCCCTTTTATCAGCCACAGGAAGTGTAAACACAATGCCTTCTGGGAAATGCCGTCGGGTGTGTTAATGAGGGGTCATCATTAGTTGGTGGACACACCCTTCCTGGTATTCAGCTGCTGACTGCACGTCTGCGTGAGTTTCTGTCTGTCTCTCTGCTTCTGTCTGTCCTTCTGTCTCTTGCTGTCTCACACTCTTGTCCTCTCTTTACTTCCTGTTTCTTTCTTGCTCGTTCTTTCAATCATTCCTCTCCTCTTAAATTTCTCTGCTTCTCTCTCATTCTCTCTCAAGGTGAAAGCTCCACCTTGTTTTTCAGTCTATTCCTGTCTCCTGTCTATCATTCCTCCTTTTTCCTTTTCGCACCTTTTCTTCTTCACCTCTCCTCTTTTTCAGCCCTGTCACTCTCTCCACCTCACCTTAAAAGTAGATTTAGCACCTTAAAAGATGGTGTGGAGGATAAACTGACCGATGCAACCAGACTTTTTAGTTGCAATTTACGTCCAGTTCCCCATGGAGGATATACAGACCGATGTATGGAAAGTGACAGAGGTATTGAGTATGATCGAGAAGATGGTAAATGGTGTTTAGATTTTTGTTCACACCTGTCATTTTTATTTATGCCAGTAGTCTTATGATAATCGCATCTTTTAATTTTCCTCTCAACTGCAGCTATACATGCAAATCTCACTTCAGGATTAAAGTTATTTATGGCCTCATTTATCAAAGGCATCTTTCAGAGGTACGAAGAATAAATAACATCCAGGAATATCTGTAATTACATCTGTACATTGTCCGCAGGCAAGGGAGTGTGTGTGCGTCTGACGGAGGAGCAGAGATACAGTTGTCATTCTCCGGGATGTTTTGTGACTGGCAGACAGGTCTGACCTAGTTTCACTCAACCAAAGGCTAAAGCACAGAAACGAGTCAACAAGACTTCATAATCCTGGCAGTTGCTGAAGGGTCGTTGAAGTTCAGGCACAAGTCTGGTTGAGCCGATTCTGTGTTTTAAAGACAGAAATTGAGATTCAGCTCATGGTTTTCATGATGAAATCTAAGGAGGGACAAGGGATGTATTCGTCTTTTTTTCCCCATCTGTAATCACCTGCATGTCATTGAGCGTGTCTTGGACACTGGTGAATGGTGCCTCCTCTTCCACTGTGTTTGACACTTTGCAACTTTGCATCATTTGCAGGAAATGCAACATCAAAATAATTTCTTCTAATTGAAATTATATAAATATGGCTAATTTGAGCATACAAGAAGACTCTAGCCTGGTCCCAGAGCTCTGAATCTCTCATTTTTAAGCGACTCAAATAGGTGTGCTGTTGTGCTCTCTGATGGTTCTTTACTCAGTATGAAAAGTTAAGTTTTTCTAGATGAAAATAAAGATTAGGGTCATCATCTTCTAATGCCAGAGCCAGAAAAATGGCAACAAGCATGAATTGATTGATGCATCTACAGTCCAGTTACAGAAACAGCAGCTCTTTATCGACATATTTCTTTGGTTGGTGTGAAAAACACTAACTGCTGCAGGTGTCAACCCAAACCGACGTCACTCTCTACTGCCTGAAAGGAGCAAACTAAAAACCTCTCCGTCTGTCAGATATGATGGTGTAGTTTTAAGTCTTAGCATGACTGGTTCGTCAGTTAGTGAGTCTGTCCATCTGCCCATCAACACTCTGGTCCAGAGTGTGTGTCTTTGTTCTGGATTTTGACGGTACCCAGAGGACGATTCCTAAAGCTCGTGATGACCCCCTGAACTTAGAGCACCTTTATCAGCATGCTGAGGCCCCAATGTCCACAAGAAATATCAAAACGTCTGCAGATAATCATCTCATATATTGAGCTCCTTCTTGCTCCCCAGAGGAGGAACATTTTCCATTTTTGACAATCTTTCAGCATTTTTTAACATTTCAAGGAGATCCCCGACTGGACTGCATGATGTTTGTGGCTGTGAGGCTACCCATGGGCCCCAGAGGAGGAACCCTGCTGGCTCTGATGATCACATGACCTTTTCTGTAACACCACACCTCACATGAACATATGTTGTTCATCCTTTCCAGCACTTTCATATGAACACATCAGCCCCTGTGAGCACTTGAGAAGCTTCTGCCTTGAAGTCCTGTTACATAAAGATCTGTCTCGAAATTATGTGTTTGACACAGTTTAGCTAACTTTAGTCCAGTTTTTGTACCCTAAAACCAGGGGTTTGTTTATTTGCCTGTATGCGGCACAGGAAGTGATTTCCCAGGCTCAAATCTGTGGTGCAGGGCTGCTGAACACTGCAGTGTATGTCTACTGTTGAGATTAAAACAGGTTTAATCACAGAACAGCTTCTAACAATCTGTCTGCCAGCAAGTCACACCAGGAACTGCTACTACACACACACACACACACACACACACACACACACACACACACACACACACACTGTGTCCTCGCTGTCATGTCACAGAGTGTATTCATGCCCTGATTGGTGTTCTTGCATTTTCTACTTAATTCTATTTTCTTCCACAATCAAACAAATCAGATTTTATTAAAGTGAAGCCGCTATGAATGATGTCGGGCAGCTTGAAGACCGACAGTAATGACCAACAGTCATCTGAAAGTAATTTAAAGCCTAGCGTGTTATCCACATTGGCTCTGGCTCAGCTGTCAGCCCCTGTCTCTGCTGAAGGCTAAATTTATAAACTACAGCACCCCGAAATACTGAAAACCTTAAAGTAGCACAACTATGTGGGATTAAGATTTTCTTGTCTGCAGATTTTCTTGTCCATTCAGAGCATACTGAACGATCTGAAGGGACAATATAATTCATGCACATTTTGTTCAAGCAGTTCTATTTAAATCATCTCCAACCAACAGATCACATCTGCAGGTGCTGCTGATTGGCTTTAAAAAAAAAAAAGGAAGTAATCTGTCCCATCAGGCCAGTTTGCATCATTTGGCCGCCTCATATTCTTTATATTGGACTGAGGTGGAGCTGAAGCTATGGGCCAGTCAAGGTTGGCTTCAAGTACATGAAACAAATTAGTGATAAATTTCATTAGTTCAATTTTATTCTCCTTTTCGTCCATGGATGATTGTATGTCCCTACTGATCTATTCTCTGGTTATGGGATGTAAAAACTGGTTTAAAAATGTTGATAAACTGAATTAAAACTTGTTCAAGTGAATACAAGTATTCTATAAAATACAGAATACAGGTCAGTCACTGAAAATAAAACCCTAACTGGGTCTTTCAGTTGTAATCAGCGACTTCAGCCGAGCTAACATCGCCACAGCTGGACAGCTTGTCAACCACTCTGACATATATCTGAATGAATGAATGGCTCTAATCACGAATCTTCTGTGTGTGTGTGTGTGTGTGTGTGTGTGTGTGTGTGTGTGTGTGTGTGTGTGTGTGTGTGTGGGAGGGTGAAGTCTCCCAGATGGCACCCAAAGGATTTTCCCTGATAGTTCCCTCTCCAGGAATTAGACCGCTGGGTTTAGTTGCATCAACGGCTTTGGACGTAACTACCAAATCAAATCACCTCTGTCACTCCGGGCCATGGATCCAGATCCACAGAGAACATCCTTCACTACAGAGTATAGTCACATGCACAAGGGAGGACAAAATAATGGAAACGCTTCACAGTGTAATGGAATCCAACTACACCACAAACTAGAGCATCAGAAATCATCAGAACAGCCTCCAAAACAGCATCTCAACAAAAGCTGTCTTCACAAAAACAGAATTTATTGAGATTTTATTGTGAAATGTAGCTTTGTCCACCCCTTCATGTGATGTTTGGCATAAGCAGATGAGGAATGAAATATTGAAGTGTATAGCAGGGAAGTCTTCAGCTGACAAAATGACACCACTCAACTGGCAAGATCTTGCCTACTTTGGAAATATTAAATGGTGTCATCAATATTTTATAGCCACACCAACTTGACATCAAGTTGACAGCTGCAGGAAAAATATGTTTTCTCCTCTATGTGGAACTCTTCAAAATGAACAGCTGACGACCTCCTGGTGGATTTAGTCTGCTTTTAATTTTTTTTTCCCCTCTGTCCACAGATCATCCTGTATCGTCTTAATGGTCACAGCAGTCTGTCTTCAGGAATGACAGTTCAGCCTCTGGGGGGGAACAGTGCTCAATTACAGCATTCAAATCTACACCGAGCTGTCCGAGATCATTGGCATAACATATGTGAACAGTGACGGTGGTCGACAGCCTGTCCTTAAAGGGGTTATAACCATCATTTCAAGTTATTTCGGTCCCGTCTTCGAGACAGTTTGGCCGGTATTCATGAGCGTTTCACCCTGGAGTGACTGGGAAAGTAGCCTGGAGCGTTTTCAAAGGATCTGGGTTACATTTTCTGGCTATGCTGCTGCATACTGCTTTTCAATCAGAATGAAATGTAGATTCACACTCCCACTTGCTGAATGGGAAAGCTCCGGACGTGTCTATCTGTACATTTGTAGCACCTACTCACATACTCGTTCACCAGGCGCACGTACACACACATAACACAGTTGCGCAATCAGTATTTCCCTTTCGATTTTCCCAACCCTGAGACACAAAAATGTAAGAAAAGGAAAACTTACCACACAGACAGAAAGTCCAAGCCAAGCAGAGTCTTAACAGTTGATCAGACCTTTGTTCTGGTCCAAAATGAAGTCCAAATCCTTCCAGGTGCTCTTCCTGCTCACTCACACTGGGGTTATACTTTATTAATGTGGCAGGTTGTGGTAGAAATTAGTGGCTGGTAGGTGGTCGGATGCTCAACAGGGAGTAAAACCACCTCCTCGCTCTCGCTCCTTTTTGTCTGCTGCTGTTTGTGATTCAGAGGGAGAGCAGCAGGTGTTGTTGTACGAGCAGGGATTCACCAGGTTTCTGTACAAATCCCTTTCTGGACGGTGGAACACAAAATAAGACACGTCTGCGATGATGAAGTATAGGTTGATTCCTCTTGTGAATGTATCCCAGAGATGGACGAACCTACAGTGCAACAGATTTAGGATCAAAAACCAGAGTTCACTCAGGAGGTAAATGCTGAGATATCGCTCTGTTGAGTGTTTTTTCTCAAACAGGTAAAAACACCAGTCACTCCAGCTCTAAAGTTTTTACCCAAAAATGTCACCCTCTTTTCCCCCCTCAGGTTTTTCCTCAGGAGTCCAACAGGTTTTGAGTCTCTCTTGCTCTTTTTCTTGCTGTCGCCTCTGATGTGGTTTTCTCATCCAGTGGCCAAAAGCGTTGAACCACAGCTGTCCGACCACAGTCCTCTCTCACACAGGTCACTGCCCACTTCCTCTTCCTGTTATTGTGGTCAGTCTTCTTCGCTGGTGCTCCCTGCTACCGCTCCTTTTCCTGTCCTGGAGGGGAAAACAGAGAGGCGCAGAGGTACGGAGAGGGGTACGGGATTGGTGGAAAGACAGAAAAAAGAAAGAAGCAGAGAGGGAGAGCACATATGTCAAAACAGCTCAGAGATGCTCGGAGAGGCAGGGAAGGCAGCCGGCTCATGTTCATGAAGCAGATGGAGTGAGTGTGTGAGGGAGAAGAAGGGAGGGAGGGTGATGGGGAGTAAGGTGAGAGAGGCGTTACTTCTCAGTCCTTCTCAGAGAGAGAGAGAGAGACAGAGAGTGGGGGAGAGATTTATTATTCATGTGTGTGAGAGAAGGATTAAGTTAAACAGGTTATTGGGGATAATCCTCAGAGATTTCCCCACATGAGGCTAGTAAATATTTCAGACTTCGGCGGGTGAGTGTGTGTGTGAGTGTATCTGACAGAGAGATCTTGTCTAAGCTGGTAAATGAGATGAGTCGGACGCCCCGCCACACACACACACACACAAACTCCATCTATCTCGCCCCCCTCCTCCTCTCTTCAGGGGGGAGTTGGTCGCGGGTAATTTGGCGAATTGGGCAGGAAAGCTGGCTGTGTGTTTTTACATGAAACCTCTCCTGTGGCAACAGCAGTCCTGCCTTTCTTCTCCACCTCTATCCCTCCCTCTCTGTCTTTCTTCTCACTCTCCCTCTCTGTGTTTGCTTGCAGTTTCAGTTCCTCTTTACATACAATATTTTCAGCACATCTGGGAACAGTGCTGCCTGACATCAACGTGACAAAAATCAGCGTTGGCTTTGAAAGCTCCTCTCTTGTTGCAGCGGCTGTGGTATGTGCAGTATCTCACTCTCAGAGGTGTGATTGGTCGGAGCCATGGCATTACACAAAATGTGTTTTTTTTTTCACTACAAACTGAAAGATAAAAAGCTTTTTTTTGTTACTGCCTTTCAAAACTCTCACAAAAGGCCACACGTGCCTTGATCACATCTGTACAGCTATTTTTTTTAAATGGGTATTTTCCCCTCAGTTTAAAACTCATAAAACTTCACTTAATACTTAGAGGTTCACAACAATTCTGAATAATTAATATTAATGAATAAATGTTGATCAATTAATTAACGTCACATCTGTTGTGATTCGGCCAGCATGAAGCCGAGGCAGACGAGGCTCACACAGTCTTCCAACTGCATTTTCACTAGTTGTAGAAAACTCTGCAGTAACAACAACACTCTCCAGCAGTTAACGCCGCCATGACAACGGTGTGAATGATACGGAATTAAGATGCATTAAAACTGCATTCATCTGGGGACAGGCATCACTGTGAAAAAGATAAATGAATGACTTTAGGCCTAATTAGTCCATTATTGTTTAATATTTTCACATAGAAAAAATAAACAAAGAAAATCCATGATGATTACTGGATATTTAACTCAACAGGAAGCAGTCAGTGCTCAATACAAAGCCCACAGTCCAACTACCAATAAATGAGTCCTTATCCCGAAAAATAAAAAGTCCTCTTCAGGATCCCAGGAAGCAAACAAAAATACTCTGTGTGAGACTCAATACAACAGTTGGCCAACAAAAATAAACCCAAGTAACGCCTCTTGTTTCTTATAGTCAAGCTTGTGGCCAGTTACCAGGCACTGGGAAGCTAATCTACAATCACTCAATCACAGGACAGTCTGGACCTCTTCGACTGGTGAGTAACTAATGCTGCTATTTTCTGAATTTATTGATTCAGCTGACGTCACTGAGTTATGGGCTGAGTCTGGATTGACTTGCTGTGTAGTGAGCTTATTTTCCTTGAGCAGTCGTAACTTAAAAACACAAACAATAGGGGCTCATTATTTATTTATTTAACACCTTTCTGGCACTAGGCCCTGCAGTTAACACACAGGCCAAACGCTCTGTTTTACATGTGCACACACATACGCAGAAACATCATGTGTGTATGAATAAGAGTCCCAACATTAAGTTTTTGAGCACTGGTGGCACTATGGAGCTGTATTTTAACAAGTGTCTCCCCATTTTGTTGATTTCTTGCACATGCACAGGGATGCACATGCATGAGCCCGAGCATGTGCCAGCACGTTTCCCATGCTGCCACTGGTTTCATGCTGCTGACCAGCAGTTAGCAGCCATGAGGAAGGAAGCTTCTAACAAGTAAACATGGATGTAAACAATGCAGGATTTAAAAACATTTGTGAGACCTCAGGGATATACAGTTTTTGGTGAGTAACACTGAATGTGAATATCCTCTGCAGCTGTGCCGATGCAGAGTGTTCAAGGAAAAAGAAAGCAGGGTCGTCTTGCAAAAACTTTGAACCTGGCCGCAACAAAATGTGACCTCACTCAGAAACGCATTACTCTGACCAATCAAATACTTGCAAGGGAACATTCATGGTAGATTATTTTTGTAACATGAACACTATACACAACATTTTACCTCATTATCAGTAAGATGGAGGATATCATGCTAATCTTGTTGAGTTGCTAAATCTGTTGTTTAGTGTCAAACTCATGGATCTATTACCATCATGGTACCTGAAGCAACCAGCTCTGTTTCCCAGAAATTACCCTTACATGCAACTAATTTGCATTAATAATTAAGTTGCAAATAAAATACCTTGTCAGTAAACATACGTTCAGCATCAGCATTTTTGCAACTTTGCCAGGGTGCATTAATTAACAATTAATACAAACATAATTCAGTCAACATTATGCGTCCTTCAATATGCACTTGCTCTTGCAAATTAGTTGTATGTATGTAATTTCTAGGAGACAAAGCAACACTCTGACATTAATACACCCAGTGTGAATGTATCATCTGAATGCAGCATCATGCTGCTTCTGCCTTCCCTCTGTTAGCTTTTTATCTTTCTTTGGATATTTTTGATTGCCTCCCTTTTCTTTCTCTTTGTGTCCCTGGTGAACTGCACTTTTCTAAGTGTCATCTTGTTTTTGACAGAGAGCTAACATCTAACTTCAGGGAAAATCTTTCAGTCTCTTCACTCTCTCTCTGTCTTAAAGTGTGTGTGTATATATGTATGTGTGTGAAACTGTCATTTTAGACAGATAATGGAGAGACTAGTAACTGCGATGACAGTCGAACTCCAGAGAGACAGAAAAGTCGACAGGACAGTGACTGAAAAAAATCTGTCTCCCAACATTATTCTAATCAGTGTTCACAATACGACAATTAATACTCTTTTTTGTATGAGTACATTATTGTGCCGTACCTGTAAATCACCTTTAAATTGAGTTATATTTTATGGACTCGACGTGGGCAGAGACAGTGATGTATGTATCTATGCATGTCGAGAAAAGGAAGAATAAAAGAAATAACAAAGAGAGAGAGTTTGTCCTCATGTCGGCTGTCTGTTTACTTTCTTAAAAAAGGAGATGTGTGCAGGAGTGACGGTTGTCCCGCAAACAAACAAAACGTCACAAATATGATGGAAACTCTCCTGTTTACGCTTCTCATTTCCTCTCCCCCTCTGTGTCTCTCTGTCATTCTGTCTTTCCAAAAATCCTCATGCTCTTGGCCTACTTTCCTAAAAAAAACCCACTTTGGCACTAAAAATTGCATCCTCGCTCCACTCATGACATGTAAGGAAATGGGTGATGTTACCCCACTGGTGGTTTGACTGGAAGAATCCACTGGAAGCCGAACATCAAGGACTGGAGGACTGAGAGAGAGAGACAGAGAGAAAAAGAACGAGAGAGGCAAATGTCTGACATGACAGATCTTTTTTAACGGTGCTATATCTGCCTAAAGGGGCCGCTTTCATCATTAACACCGACAATGCTTTTGCCATGAGCCTACTGTGTTCAGATGGCAGACAAAATAACACAGAGTACCCGAATCAATATTGTAAGACGGCTGCAAGATGGGTCATACTGGGGTGAAGCGCAAAGCTAATAAAAGCTCTTAACTGCCAATAACACAGTATGACTTCAGATTTAAAGCCATTATTTGACTACACATCCAAATTTAAAGGGCCAGTTGTTCTTTTTCTATGTCTCCTTATTATTCTTGCTGTCGTAACAAGTAAATTTCCCCAGTGTGGGATCAGCAAAGTCTTATCTTATTACTTATCTTATTAATACTGTGCAGTAAGCTGCTAAACAGTAATGTGTGTTACAGAAACAGTATTCCAGTTACTCAGGATGCACAGTCTCCATTTTGAACAATGTTGTTGGTAGGAAAGAAATTAGCAATAAAAAGTGTTTGCAAATGTGAGTTTTTAATACTTTTAAATGAACTACTTTTGATTACTTAATTATTGTTAGTTATTGGCATTTTATTGTAATTGACAGCTGCAGGATCTGTAACAGAGCACTTATGTTGAATGAATTGATTATTCTCCAAACAATTGTAGTACTGCACAGCTGGAAAATACGTTTGTTGGGTTCATAATGAGTGAAAATTGTAAAAGCTACAAAAAACCCAGCTTGTTGTTTTTAAAAGGAAGTTGGTGATTTTTAAACCATTTTTAGTTTAGATGCAGTTTTGAATTGTTAAAGAAAAAGAAGCAGTTATAATTCAAATGTATTTTATTCGTGAGAAGATTTTCTTAGAAGACGTAATCTGATCTCTAGATAGGTTTGTATTTCTGCATTGAGGGTCGTACCTACGCCAGCTACATGCACAGGCTCTGAAGCATATTTGCAAAGTGGACTGTTGAGTTGACTTCCATTTGGTGTGATTCTTTTTTCCCTCCATGTTTTTCTTGCCTTAATGTTTTTGGAGATTGGAAATTGCCTGTTTTCCTCAAGCCTTGTTTCCAGCATTGTGTTTCGTCTCCTTCACCCTTTCGTCCCAAATGCTAACTCCACTCTACCTTTCGCTGCAACAATTACCATCCAACACATTGTTATCTGCACGCAGCAGGCAGCACATTCTTATGTAATCAAAAGAGCAACAGCCTGCAGTTGTGAAATCTGTCCAGTCGGTGCATTTGTATTGTGCCTTTAAAATCATGAGTTTTAAAGGAGCACATCGCTGTTTTGCTGTATCTCAATGAATTTCCCATAGACGAATAATTCCTTGCACCCACCATGTTTATCTGATGAGGCAGTCATAAGAAGAAGGCTAGCAAGACGATCTGCAGTTTTCGCGGTTTTAAAACCTTACTTTAGCGCTCCTTTTTGTCAAAATCTCAGTCTTATCTGGTAAAGAGAATGATTACAGCTCTTAGAGCTGAAATTAGTCCCTCTTGCTGGCGTTTGGCCGGTGCTTGCATCATCAGGTGTAGGATTTTGGGTGGTGAACAGAGCCTGCCTTCGACTATTGACAAGTGCAGTGGTGTATAAAGGCACGTCATAATATGACAAAAGCATAGAGATACAGCTGAGAAACTGTGAAGTGGTTCCTTAAATGATGAGAAGAGGCACCAAAATCCTCCATGTGTCCTTGGTAAATCATTTGAACCAAAGCCCGCATTATTTCACGTATAAATATGAAAGTATCAAAAGGAAATCAAGCATTTTAAGGACACAAATCAAAAGGAAGGTAGCAAATATTTTTCTAATTGAAATGACAGATAAAGATGTCTGTATTAAAAACTGAAACTTGTTTTGACCCAAACAACCGTGCAACAGTCTTTATTGAGTCGACCCTTCCCAACTTCAGTTTTATGAGAGTGGATAAGAAAGGAAGCGCAGTCTCCATTTTGTTAAATAATTCTGTCCAAGCAAAGCAGATGCCTTGTGGGAATTACGCCTCTTTTAAAAATGTTGCTCCTCAGTTGAATTCCTCTTGTCAAGCTGTGAATTCAAGCAACTAGGCCACCAAAATATTCCTGAACTGCTGTCTGTCATCAGCATTGACTTTGACTGTGTGGTTATTGTTGGTGATTTTAACATGAATGGTGACAAGCCCCATGACAGCAGCACTAAAGAACTGGGTTGTAGACAAGGATGGACTGACTCCGCATGTCAAGAGCCCACACACAATAAGGGACACAATCTGGACTTAATTATCTCCACGGGTATTAACATTTCTAAGGTTGCGGTGACTGATGTGGCTCTTTCTGAACATCCCTGTGTTTTCCTTAAGATTAGACTATCTCAGTATCACTGAAAGCACCAGTGAATTATTCATTCAGGATTCATCTTTCACATTTGCCTCAGCTTTGCTCTCAGTCAGTGACCGAGTGGATAACTTTAGTATGAAAGCTACAAATGTTATTGATGCCGTTGGCCGCACTAAGGTAAAGGTAGCCTCAGGTAAGAAAAGAGCACCGTGGAGAATTGCTGCACTGGTAAATGAATTAATACATTTAAATTAGATTTAAAAAACAAGAGTGTTGAAAAGCTGAATGCAGGTGATGAAAAACCAGCCCAGTGGCCAGAATAAAGTTGCCATTGTTTATATATCTATACATTCAAACTTTAGGATTCTTTACATTTCAGTTTTCAATTTTATATTGTGATAAGGCTACAGTTAATGTCTGCTTTAGCTAATACCACTTGGTTGAGGTTAAGAAAAGATCACATTTCGCTTAAAATACCTGTTTTTGTCACCAGAAACATGGCTAAAAATAATGATTTGCTGCTCTACCCTGTAATTAGTGAATTCAGCTCATATACATGTTCCAATAATCTGATCACTTTGATATCTTTTATAGAAATGTTGGTATGACTCATATGAAACATACAAATTTAACATATATCTTCAGGTTGATTCTGACATCTATAATGAGATCCTTTACAAACCCTCCTAAACTTCCATCCAGTAAGAAACGCAATTAATTTGTTTCATTCTTCACTGACATGACTTTGAATGACACAATCTGATCAACTGTTAAGCCTTGAGAAATTGTGCAACATCTGAAATCTTCTTCTTGCAGCCTTGTTTTCTACCTACAGGCTTTTTCAAAGTGTTTTTAAGTGCATGTCGTCAGATCTTCTGCAAATAATCAATACTTCTCTACTCTCAGTCTATGTCTAAATCACATGGTGTCCCCCAAGGCTCCGTTATCGAGCCTCTTCTGTTCAACATCTACGTACTCCCGCTAACACAGATTATACAAAACATAATTTACCATAATTGTGCAGATGAAACACAGGTGTTCGATATCACCAGGTGACTATGGTCCCATACAAGCCCTGAACAAGTCTATGATTGGACGTGCCAACATTTACTCTGGTTAAAAAAAGACAAAACTGTAGTAACTGTTAGAAGAAGGATTTGCACTCAGCTGCAGTTGCTAATGTTGAGACCACAAACCAGGCCTGGACTCAGACCTAAATTTCAGTTGCCACGTTAAGATATTTAAAAGAAACAGCCTAGTATCAGCACGGAGAATGTATGAAGAATTAAAAGACTGGTGTCTCAGTGAGATTTTGAAAAAACTGTTTATGCATTTACACACATTCAGTCGGATCTGTAATGGTGTCTTTTTTTTCTCTCTAAAAAGTCAGACAGATGCAGCTGATTCAGATTCACTGTAATTTCTGTTTTCCTGTTTATCTGTGATTTAGATTGTTTTTATTTTCTAGTTTATTTTATATATTTTGATCTAAATGTGTCTTTTTACATTACCTTGTGTTTTGTCTCTTAATGCATTTTCTCTCTTTTAGAAAGTACCTTGAATCCCCTTGCCTTGGCATGCCTTGCATAGATTCAACTTCTCGAATCCAAGGTTTAGCTTATTATTACAAGGAAATGGTTGAGCAAACTGGTTTTTAAGTGTTTTCACCTTGAAACCATTTGCATGTAACATGCATTTCAGCCAAATACAAAAAACTACTAATTAATGTGCAAGACTCTGCTAAAACCAAAGAGAGAATCAGCTTTACTTTAGAATACTCTACACCCACCTCATCTGCCTAAGAACAATGTCTCCATGCTTTTTACTGCACAAGCCAATCACTAAATAAATTCAGCATATATTTTCAGTCATGATTCATTAGTCGCGCTTAAACACATTTGTTAATCGCCTCACCATCACATAAAAGGCTGTTAGAAAAGCTTTATGTAAATGTCAGTCAGTAAATTTCAGCACAGTGATCAAAATGGTGTAATGGTTTTACAGACTTCCTCGCTGTGTTGTTGCATCAGAAGCACCATTTACTTCCAGTGGAAAGCTGTGTTTCTTTAGTTTTACCTCATCACTAGCAGTTGTTGTGGGTATTATATTATACAACATAAATATATTGACATTATATATCAAATTCAGTACATACTTTTGAGCTTACATATTGAAATTTCTAATATCGTGCATGTCATAGGAGGAAGTTTGTATTCCATTTGGGGAAGAATCAAGTCAAGTCTGTCCTTACAAGAGAAACAAACTACCCCAAAATGACATATGTTTACATTCGAAATGACAACGCCCTCTAGTGGCTGTGGTAATACTGATCAAGTTTTACTTGTTGTAACCTGACGACAAAGTGAAAACCTAAACCTTAACTAAAACCTAAATCCAACTAAACAGTAATCCTAGCATTGTCACATCATGTATTAGATTTACTGTATTTTTCAAGGCCCAGAGAAATGGACACACAGACAGGAAACGCTTCTAGGTGTCGTTTTGGAGGATGTGGTCGAACAACATATTTTGTCGTTTAGTTTTGGGATTTGTTGCAAAACTCATAGCAACAGGTCGTCCTCCATAAGCAACGCTCCATAAGTTCCACCATGATTAAGCAACAACATGGAGTAATATATGGACTGATGCACGAGCGTTCAAAGACATGGGACTAACCAACAGTTAACGTCAGTCTGACATAGATTTGCTACTTATCTCCACAGACAGCAGTAAAGATTTTCCTCTGTGCCATCACTGTCTTCTTCTTTTTTAGGTAAAATAACAGGAAACACAATAGAGAGACAGAAACTGGCTTCTCCTCTCATTGAAGTTGGATAATGAATTATAAGATCAACAAAATGCCTTAAAGATGTTGCGGCCCAGGATGCACCATCCACAGGAGGAAAACAGAGCCTAAAAGAAGAGTTAGGCTGTTCTGCCTGACTGCCTCAGGCAAACTGTGGGTGCCCTTCATCACAACAAACAATTTGGAGCAGATCAGATGGAGTTGAATATGGATGATTTGGTGTTTGTTTTTGCGTCTAAAAAGCAGAACTATCCAGCTTTCCCTTATGCTGTCAGTCAGGTCTTTCTGGAAGTTCACTATGAGAGTTATGTTACTCGAAAGCTCTCCACCTGTCTTTGGCTTCTCAGGCTTCTGTCAAGCTGTAATTGAGAATAATGGAGTGGATTTTGAGTATATTGCTTAGTTTTACTAAAGCATGTTTGTCACAGCCTATGAAAGGGATGGAAGTCTGAACTAAGAATCAACACTGGTCTGCAGCAGCTTGTTCTCATTCCCTTTCTAAGATGAGGTTAATGTTGTAAAATGGTCGCAGTTTTGTAAAATTTAGGCACCAAAACTACTTATTTAGCTTTAGGACAAGATTGTTCACTTTTGGTTTCTCACGTGGCACAAACCCCAGTCTCCTGGGTGACAGTCATGTGTTTGTTTGACCCATCCATCAGCCCCACCTTCCTCAACATGCAGACTTTCTTGCCTTTTATTCCACATGATGTTGCTATGAGACTCTAATATTCCCACAGATGGCTTTACCAGTGAAGCTTGTTGAAAGCCTGGTGCGTCTCATACAAACACCAAAGCAGGGTTGGGGAACTCTTTCCTATCAAGGCTCATTTAAATTTTTCTAACATCCTTCAAGAGCTCAGTAGCGCCAAACACAGGTTGGGAGGGCAGCACCTGAAAAGCATATTATGCATACATGTCAGGGGGAAGACCGGGTTGTACATTTCTCTTGGAAAGTGCAACCCTCACCTAATTTTGCTTTCTTGATAGGGGCTGTTTTGCATTGACGTGATATCTATGTGCATGTTGCTTTCAGTCTTTTATTTTGTTATTTTATTTATCGATATTGCCTTTTTATATTTAATAATTGTATTGCAGGTCAGATAAAATGGTGTTACGGGCCTGGATGCTGACGGTTCCCCACCCCAGCGCTAAAGTTTCCTTGTGAATCTGGATGAGAGGCTGAGGGACTTGATAAACCACTGAAATCAGACCAGGCTGTATGCAGCTTAAGTCTGTATCTACTGTTGATATTCAGTGCCTGTTTACGTTTATTTGTACTTAGTTTTCTGTTAAGCTACAGTATATTATTTAGGTCACTTATTATAAAGATTTACAAATGACCCGCAGATTACAGTAAGAGCATATGACTGCTCTGCCGAGTGGGCGGTCTTAATCATCGCGTCAAAGTTTATAGATGAAACCAGCGGTGAAACTCAGAGCGCTGTGCACAATGAAACATGTTGCGAAAGTGGAATCATGGCATACAAAGAAAAACGGCTCACACTCCCGTGACCTCACTTAAAAAAAAATGTCATTTCAGTTCTTACCAGCTTGAATTGTTACGACACACAGATCCACAGAGATGGGACATTAACCCCCACTGTGTGCGTGTGTGTGTGAATACTTTTGTGTGACTGTGTGTGTGTGTGTTGTGTAAATAGACAAAGATCCCTGAGGACAAATGATGAGGAGATGATATCTTGTGAAGTGTGCCCTTTAAAAATAGCAGGGTCGCTGTCAACATTACTCGGCTCTGGATGAGCTCTCTGTTTCTGTACGTGTGTGTGTGTGTGTGTGTGTGGACACTCCTGCATGCCACCATGATATGTGTGCACTAGTGTGTGTGTTTGTTTGTTTGTTTGTGCGTACACTCCTGCATGCACCAACAATCTATGTGTGCACTATTGTGTGTGTGAGTGTGTGTGTGTGTGTGTGTGTGTGTGTGTGTGTAGACAAGTAACAGCTATTAGGATCTGTCATCATGCATGACTGAGCTCTACACAACCTGTGTGTTTGTGCGTGTGTCCTAATAAACGTGTGTGTCCGCAGAGAGGTATGAGGTGCATTTAAGCAGAGCTTCTATGACTGATGTACATGGTAATGTGAAATACCGCCTCGGGCTGACGCAGACACAGACAGAGAGAGAGAAAGATGGAGGGTCAGAGGGAAATAAAAGAGGAAGATGATGACACAAAGGAGCAGCGTAAAACAAACATTTACAGTATTTAAAGTGTAATTTAATGCACCTCCTCTAAAATCTGATCTCCTCACCTTTTATTTCACATTGCATCTGTTACTTAGGCCATTAAGTTAAATGTTGTTTGTAATAGTAAATGCAATAAAAAATAGTATTTGTTGAACTATTGTCAAATAAAAATGGGTATGTTCAGGAACTTTGCTAACATTCAGACTGAACTTTAGTTACCACCTCTTCATTCAGTGTTCTTGTTTCCCACATTTTAAGGAGGCAGGAGATGTATTCACCTGCTCTGATATAGCTTTCAGTCAACACAAAAGGCCTCAGCATGCTTAAAACAAAGCACCTTTTGCCAGCGTCTGAGAACTTTTTTCACTTTCTGAAACAGGCAATTTGACAATCATGACCACTTTACTCAGCGATTGGCCAGTGGGAACGTGCAGTCGCATCAAGACAGACAAAAGTGCTGCATGCCACTGCATTCACTCAATAAGGGGGCCAAGACAAAGGACGGTGGGATTAAAAAAAAAAAACAGGCATCTGGCAATGAAGTCGAACTTTTCAATTTTTGCCTCAATAATGCGATGGCCAATCAACACACCCTGTCATTAATGCACATTCCTGGTAGATTACTTTGTAAAGATAAAATAATTGCTACCATGATAACTTTCCAGAACAGAAATCAAAACAAAATCCCATCTGTGATTATTGTAAACTGTTGTGCAATGTGTTGGTGTTTGATAAACCTTCAAACTCACGGCTTTTAAACACGTGGCTGTTGATGAGGTAGTCACACATGGTAGTCCTGATGTAGTCCACATCAGGATGTATTTAACGAAGATTAAGTGTTTTTTCAAAGCAGATATTTAATCACATCATAGCAGATGAATGTCAAGGTGTGGTTAATAATGGCTGCATTTCATTTCATTTCTGGTATACATGCCTACAAATTATACCTTAACATGCTTTGGCATGTCAACATGTCTGCAATGTAAATTTGACAAATGGGACTTGATTAACAGGTCTGGAAACACATTTTGCTTTCCCACGATGATTCTTCGGTTTTTCTATAATCCAAGGATCTTGGGAAATATTATTGGAAAAATTTGACCTGATGGCAGAAGTAGAAACTTTGTGCTGTGCATTTAAGGGATCAGCGAAATGATTGCAATTTATCCTGAGGGAAAAATTAATGTGTATATGTAATTCCATGAATAACCATAAATGTTAACCACATGGTGCAACAAGAGGGAAAGTCAGAAGATTACCAAAGTCGGTAGGTTCCCTCCTCTGGAGACCATGAATGTCTGCACAAAACATCATCCATTAATAGTTGTTAAGTCTGGGCCAAAGTGGTAGACCAATGTTTCACCATCTACGCTGCGAACGTGGCTAAAAATGTGGTTCCTGTTTGACTGAGGCAGAAAAATTCCATTTAAAAGGCCGTTTTAAGATTTGATTAGAAAGGAGTACAGTCAGTGTAGAAAATTCGAGAGAAATATGGAGGTAAAGGAGGGGAGGTGAGAAGAGGAGGGAGGGGCTGAAGGACAGAGAAAACTCTCTCTGCTGCACACATGCACACACAGAGAATTCATATGCAACACTCCCATTAAAATCTAGAGATAACAACCTACAAATTTCTCCCAAATGGACTCTCCACCCTGCTGCCTCGTCTTGTTTCACTCCCCCATCTCTCCTTGTCTCTCCCACCTGTCTGTCTCTTATTGCTCCTGTCTTTCATCACTCCCTCTGCTCTGTGGCCGAAACCTATCAGAGGTTGAATCAATGACGAGATGTCTGAGGGTATCTCGGTGTGTCTTTGGGTGTGCGTGAGATCTGAGTGAGAGAAAATGTGTGTGCGCCTTTGCGCATTGTGAAGAGAAATGCGTGCGTGTGGGTATTTCTTCCTCATTATGGAGAGATTTTGTGATTGTGTGGTTTAATGCGCTCTGCTTAGCTCTCATCTCAGTATTTCATATATCAAAAAATGTGTGTGCGTATGTGTGTGTGCGTGTGTGTGTTTCCTTGAGGATGCTAACTAGTGGATGTTAAATAATGCAACGTTCTGCCGAATGCCTCTCCTCCCCAACAACATCCCCATTAGTGATTCGGGGTTTGAAAATGTTAATGCTTTTAACACAGTCACTCCTCATTCACATCAGACCGGAGAAAATAGCAGGACTGGAGAGGCTCGCACATACAGTAGACGCAAACATGGACAGAGGCAGAACAAGGCAGACTTGCACCAAACCACAGTGCATATACAGAGAGACACGACATGCAAAGATACTCAGAGAAACATAGAAACTGACACATACATGCTAACATATAAGCCAGACACACAGCTGGCTGAGAGGGAGGTTTACACAGCGCTCTCCATCTTCTTCTTATTCAGAAGTCTGTACTCTAATCTAATCTACTGGTCTCTTTGCTGTTTTCTAACATATGTTTCTATTGTGGCATTTCCTGAATGCATTTCCTAGCAAAATAAATGTTAAAGGTATTCTGTGGAGTTTTTCACCTGAGCTATGGAGCAGGGTTTTTTTGTTGGTTTGTCTTGCAATGGGCTTTCCAGCCAATGATTTCAAGCTATTCTGTTAATGACAGGTGTGCCTTGTTTACACAGCAGTGCACCAACAAAGGCAGGTTAGAAGAAGACTGCTCGCAAGTAAACATGCATGTAAATGATGCAGGATTGAAGCTTTTAAGAAAAACAATGTTTTATGAAGGAGGACATGCATTCAGCACTTTTCTTAGAGCTCAAGGACGCACATAATGTGTGTTGGTGAGTAACACTGAATGTGACTTTTGTTTCTTTACAAGAAAACTCCATACAGTACCTTTAAATAAAAAATTAACAGAAAATGAACAGCCAAACACGGCTGCACATGTGACTTGAGTTAAAGCCTGAGCTGTGTAACTCCACTGTCGGCGGAGGAGGAAGTAGACAAGCATGTGCTTCCTCTGATACACACAATGTCATCAGCCAGTTCTCTTCACCTGCTGCTGTGGAGGTTCCCCAAGAGAGCAGCGGTCCGAGATCCCGCTGACCTGCAGCAGTGGAGCAGTAACAAGGACGTGATCCCTCACTGACTTCCCAACCTCAAACACACTCAACAAGCTGCATTTGGCTTCATTTCTAGGTGGTCACACAATTCAGAAGCAAACCAGGAGGAAAAATGATTTTTTTTGGCATGTGTGCTGTCTGTGTAATTTTCATTGGCTGATTTCTTGGTATCAGCTCAGCTACAATGGTGTGCGATCACCATCCACCATGGTGCCATTTATTTACAATAATTCTATATTATTATTATAGTATTGTGTTAATGGAGTGTAGAGATGTTTAAAAATGTCTTTACATGGCACTTGCAACGTCTTACAGCAGCACAGCTCAACACTTTGTTTACAGGCAAAGGGAGAGATGCTCGAACTTCTGAAATGAGGCAATAGAAAACCAACTCACATTGCAGCAAAGAGCATTAAAATGCAGAACCGTGAAACTGGCATTCGTTTTATTCTCCCTTGTTTGAATTTTGGGCAACGCTCAGCAAACAAGGTGAAAAGAATGAGCTCCCGATTTTAAATTTAAAAAAAGAAAAAAAAGAAAAAGTGACAGAGAAAGACTTTATCTTTTCAAATGACTGAATTCAAATGAACTCACAGTGCAACAGAAAATGTGTTCAGTTTAAAGTGCCTGAGGCAGAAGGAGAGAAATAAACATGCTCTGCACGCTCCCTTTTGTTTTTCCTCCCTCTCTTTTGGTTTGAAAATGGAGCATCTTTGGAGGAAATGTGTGACATTTCAGATTTATAGAGAAAACAATATACAGACGGTATGTTTTCATTGTTTAGAATACGGTATTGAATTATTCAACATCCACACTATATTTGAAACATAATAATTGTCATTATTGTCTTTTTAAACCTTTTTCTACAGATGCAGGAATATTGCACTTTTGGGTATCTAGGAACCATATTGTGCCTTTGGGACGACTGGATGTCCCTCTGATGAATGTCTTACAGAGTATAAAAATGTAAATGATTTCATTTTCAAGGTCATCATACTGGGAGATTCTCTTTGACACCGAGTCATGCAGCTGTGATACGGAGAACATCAAGGTTAAACTGTTTTGATGTTTTCAGTAGGTGATCTCCCTCTCTCCCCCTGTCTGATGATGCAACCTCTCCTCACTCCTTGCCAAATGGTGCTAACTAGTGCCCAGACTCTAGGACCGTCTCCCGCGTGCCTTTTCTTGTTTTTTCTCCTTTATTGGTGTGCTTTTCCCTCCACCCTGCATGCGATTCGAATGCCCTCCCTAGAAGCACGCAGAGCGCTGAGCGGGCCAAACAAATCTGACTGAGTTGTTTATCACAAGCGCTTGAATGTCAACTTGGCAAAACCTGCAGCTATAGCTGTTGTGTGGAGAGGAATGAGAGTAATTACACAGACTGACAGACATAAACACACACAAAAAGCTCACGAGAGATGCAACAGTGCAATCAGAGGCGCGCACGCACACACACACACAGTGTGTTTTAGTGATAAATAGACTGAGGCGATGCTTTCATGTCTTCTCTTAGTTTACTGTATGATGAAGCCATTAATTGTCTTTCTCTACCTTTCTCACTCCTTCCTTTATCTTTCTTTACCTCATTCTTGTGATCTCTTGTCTCCCCTTCCTCCCTCTCTCTCTCTCTCTTCCCACCTATTTCTCTCTTTCCACCTCTCTCCCTTTCCCCCTTTCCATCTTTTTCTCACTCTCTGGTTCAATGATTGGAGACTTCAAATTGCCACTGAATTTCATCATAAAACCCCACTCTGCTCCTACTGCCCTTGTTGCCTCCTGCCAAACACACATAGATATGCAGGCACACACGCAAGCTCATGCTAACATGCCACCAGAACCCATTATTCAGGGTAACTATCAACAAATCCATGTCGAAAACAATTGGAGAAAAAGGGGGCTCAGACAGAAATGCAACAGAAAGAAAATTGGAAATTCCTTGTTTGCAAAGAGCGAGAAAATATTTATTGAAGTGTCTGATGCACACAAATCAACAAAAGCACACAGAGCAGAGGAGGGAGATAAGAATGGCTGGAACATAACATGCAAATAGGCAGTCAATGTGTTTCGAGCTCAGTGCTCTCCCTCTGGCAACCACTTTTCACACAAACATGCATATACACAGCCAAATTGGCATGCAGGTACAATCACTAAATGCTCTAATTTCAAAATAGCATTTCAACATATCACATCCGTGTATTCTTATTTCACCAGCCTAACGCAAGTTTTAAAATTCCTTGTTGTTTTAACACAAATCGACTCGTTGCTTTGACCGATTCTAACACAACTTTGATTCATCCGTTTGATCAACTGGCAGGTCTTTCTGGCGAGGAATCCTCTGGGATGCAGGAAATGATGAGTGGTATGCCTCCAAAAGTGGGTTATTTCAACATGAGAGGAGCTGAGCGGTGCTACCTGCTTTGGCTAAATGAGTCACACTCTGAGATTGTGTTTTTATGCAGACAACTATCTGGATCTCTTGGTCAAATCAATTCTGGGGGTTCACAGGGGACAATATTCACCTTGCTGCATGAATATTTGATAACTGAGTGGATGAAATGCAAATATGTGTATTCATAATTATCATTTTTATATTCACAGGATTTTTAGGCAACTATAAAGGTACCTGTACCACGAGTCATTGTCAAACTCTAACTCAGGCATACATCACCTGAAAGGATCATTCCACAGGTAAACAGTACAGACAATGCAAGATGTATTGCAGTTCTTAACTATTGCAATTTTTCAAGTATTCAACATTACGATTTATTGCGATTTCTGTTGCCTTTTTTTTAACACTAGCTCATGAGAAAAAGTTGAATCATACACTTGTAGAGACTGTCATACAGTTATAGTGGTTGTTCAATCAACAAAACATTAATAGAAATAATGCCCACATTTGAAACTGAGAGAAAATAAAAACTGAGAGAACTGCAATCCAACTATCAGTTAAAGGTGTCGAGCCGTGTGGACAAAATCTAAATGTTTGATTTCATGCTTGTCATGCCTTAAGTGGCCGACAAAGTTTCTTTAACCAACACAAAAAATCACAAATAGGTTTTACGTTAGTCATTCTAGATATCAGATTTGTAGTTTTTGAGATACAGCCGTTTCTGTATCATACTATATTTAGTCGTTAATCACACTTACTCATTTTGTCAAGTTTCACAAAAACATGAGCATAAATACAGGTTTGATCCCTTGTGACTAACGGCTGCTGTCTCATACTCTGAACATTTGAAAAAATAAATAAAAGAAATTCTGAAATTTCACTGTGGACAATAGCCTCGAATGAGGAGATTCTCCAAACACATGCCAGTTCATGTGCTTCACAAAACTCCAGATAGAGACAAACAATTTGTTATAACAGAGACCAGATGCACCAAGCTGCTATAGAGAGAGCATTACTGTCGACATCAGTGGAAATGGTAAAAAAAAAAGAGTGAGACAGATGTGTGAGGGTTTCCAGGAGAGCACAGAAAGTAAATACATTAAATTCGTGAGCTTAAAACATCTGTTGGTTTTGTCTTTGCATATGTTTTCTCCTCTCTGTCCTTCGCACCACACTTCCATAGTTTCATCTTTATTATTTGATTTCTCCTTTTTCAGCTTTTTGCATTTTGAGTTTTTTGTGACAGAACTGGCTGCTGTGATTCTGTGGTCTGTGTGAGTTTGGTCTCCTCCAGCTCGCTGCCTGCATGGTAGCGGCATTTTCCACTGCTTTAGGCAGCGTGCTCGGCTCTGCTGTGTCGTGATCAAAGGCAGCCACATTCTTCTCACCTGGAATCCAGGGGAATGAATCACTCGCTCATTCTTCTCTCATGAATCACGCACAGTGGCAAACAGGACAGTAAGTGCGAGTACATGTCAGCTCAACAAAGTGACGTGAGCAGGATGAAACGCAAAAAATGGGCACCAGTGACTATAAGGGATTTTTTCTTTATTCACAGCTGTGAGCTTCTTCTACTGCGCAGGGTCACACTGACTTCCTCCTATTGAAACAGTAGCAGCATGTATCACACACTCATACACAGAGCACTGTGAAACCCTGTGACCTCTGCCTTCCTGTTGAGTCGATGGAAACTTCTGACCAGTCCACAGCTGGACAACAGTCATTTCAACCTCTCTGCAAAAACTCCACGACTACTTCACTCCAGAGAAACAATAAACAGTCAGATTTCCATAAAATCAGGTGCAAATTTTGTGATCCACATAGAATGAAGCTTATATTTTTAGATATCCTTTAATTGTTCCTCTGGTGCATCTATGAGGCCAAAATTCACACTATTAGAAAGCTCATGAGCACATTCACGCTCCCCATAAGATGAACCATGTCCATTTTGGACACTGAAGGACTTCAGCACCACACAATATATCAACTCTGTGGACAAGACATAATTTTATGGACAGATATGCATTCGACGAATGCATTAATGCTCCCATGAGCATTAACACAGATCTGATTTTAAGTGAGTTTTTTCCCAAAAAGGGTCGTTTTTGCTGTTGTGCTGTGATTGGCTCCAACTACTGCACTGTGATTGGCTAGGAAAGCCTCTCTGCCAGAAAGCATTTAGGAAGTCAGTCGATGTTTTATAAAGTGCGACAGAGACGGTTGTGGTGGATGAATGGGTCAGACACAGGACTTTCACCTCTGGAGATGTCAAATGTCATTGATAACATCTTAATTTTAGACTTAGTTGTTTGCAGTTTGTTGAGGTTTAGGCAACAAAACTAATTGGTCAGTTTTAGGAAGATATCATGATTCAATAATAAGTCAACGTTGCCTTTTGTTTTCACACAGGACACTGACAGCGGTCTCCTGTGTGAAAGAGCTTTCTGGCAGAAAGCCTTCCTCCCTTATGTGTACTAGCCAATGAGAAAAGGTTGATAATGACTAAAATGCAAAATTTTGCACACACGTAAATACACATAGACGTTAATTCATGACACAAAAGGTAAACACGAAGAGAGAGCGGTAATGGCTGCAAACACAAACACACATGTCTGCAAACATACATGCGCGTACACACACATACACACACACACATTGCCAAATTAGACAATACTTGGAGGAAGGGAAGGGTTGTTGCTAGGGAAACCAGGGGAAGGACTGGAAAGACCTGATTAAGGATTGGCTAGATGAGATTAAGTGTTTTATGAGATTAAGTGTTTTTCTCTTCTCATTTGGCACTCTCTCTCTCTCTCTCTCTCTCACACACACACACGCACACACACACACACACACAAACACTGGCTTATCGCACTCAGATGTGAGCAGGAAACCCTTTTTGGGAAGTGACGTTTGATGTCCCCTCAATGGAAATCTAACGTCATGTGTTAAAGATAGCAGATGGCAGCTGACCAGTGTGTGACAGTAAATGCCAAAACACTGAATTCACAAAGTGTTCAGCTCTGCGTCAGCGCTGTGACCAGTTTCCTTCTGCACACAACACAACAATGAGGTGGCCTCACCCGTAACATTTAAGAGTAATTTGAATGACTTGAGCTTTCAGATTTCAGTTTTCAAGGTGCTTGTTTTTAGCAGGGTTGGAGATGCTGGTCTGTCAGCATCAGTCTGAACAGATGTTCATGAAATCTGCTGTAGATATTCACAGTTCCCAGAAGATAATGTTTCCAGAGATTACATGCCCTTCCCTTCAGGTCCCCAAACTGGCCATCTTGAGCACAACAAATGTGAAAAGGTAAAGGGCAGGGTGGCATGAAACTACTAGCATATTTATTCTCACCTGATAATGACTGTTTTCAATTTTGGATGCTGTGTATTATATGTACATATAACACCTATGCAGCATTTTACTGAAAAAAATATACAGAAACCAACATTTCTGTTGGTGTTTTGTTGATTGAACAACCACTATAACAAACAGTCTGTCAGGGCTGCTGCTAGTTTTGCATTAGTGTAAAGAGGCATGGAATGTGCATATTCTAATTGAAGTTAAATAAAATATTAGTAGTATAAATTTAGAATTAAATTACAGAGATGTGATCCAGTGGTGTAATTTTTTGATGATTAAATAAAATTAGCATGAAAGTGATAAAAGAAAATGCCCCTAAAACATAAATTGAGTTTTAAAAAAAAAACTGTCTGAATAAAAAGCTAATTTCTTATCTCACTTTCTTTCTATCACTCTCTCTCCCTTGTCCTTCAGTGCCCTTGTGACATGATTTACCCCTCTTGTTGCTCTCTCTCTCTCTGGCTGTTTTCCATCGCTTGCAGTTTCTCTTCTTTCTTCAGTGAACTTGATGAATATAACCAGAACTGCTGAGTTTCCCCTTTCAGTCACTGTATTTCACACGCCTACATATAACCAGATAGATCATGATAAAATACACTTGGATTCGACAGAATACAAGGGAATACAATAGGGGACTAGACGTTCATGGATAAGCCCAAAATCCATTAAGTGGATGGCAGTTTTTCTAATGAAATCTCTCTCCATATCTCTTCGTGTACAGGTTATCCTGTAATGTGATTCAACGTCTTGTGTGTAAGCCGGAGGAACAGCGACAGGATCCAGCCATGCACGACTGACAGGTGGACCAACAGGATTACACAGACAACAGATTCAGATGCTCCTTTCGGTTTCACACTGCAAAACCTCGTAAGAACACCTCTGATATGTCTGCAGTCAGATGCTTTTGTCTCTTAATCACGTCCTTTTTCTTCCCTCTCTTCTTTTGTTACATTCTGCATCTGTCGTTGATTTGCAGCCATATTAGTGGCATGGCTGCATGACCATCGGTCTGTCATTCAGTCACCACTTTGGTTCAAACTGAAAGCTGGATGGATTGACATGAAAATTTCTAGAGACTGGTCCCCAGAGGATGAATCCTACTGACTTTTGTAGTCCTGATAGTGCCATCACCAAGTATTTTTTTCTTTATTTGTGCAATACTTATATTTCAAAATTAACGAAATTCCCATCAAACTCAGCTGCACTTTGTGCTTTGTGCTAATTAGCATAATGTTAGCATGCTAACATGCTAACTAAGATTGTTAACATTGTAAACACTCTACCGGCTAAACATAAGACTGCTAGCATTGCTCTTCCACTATATAATACTTCACTGAAAATTCTTCTTACAGGTAATTATTATTTTTCTGAAGAATTACTGTTAAAGCAAACACATTAGCATGTGCTTTTCATAGACCTTTCTCACAGCAGACTTGTCAAACACAAGTAACTAAGAACATTAATGGTGGCTCATTACACTTAGGTGTGGCATGGCTTCCTGGCACAACTAAATGGAACAGGGTCATCATTAATGTTATTGGTTACACCTGTGTGACGCCTTTTCCTGCAAAACATTATTGTTTTAATTCAATCACATTTTCCTGATCGACCCATTTCGCACACTTCCTGCCTTCAGTGCCTGGTGGATACTTGAGGCAGGGTTCTCCCCGAAGATTGTCTGATTGTGTCACAAATTCACCTCAGCTGCAATGATTTACTTTTTAATTTCACTTGCATCGTCTTCACATTATTCCTCTTGGCTTTTCCTGCCTTTATCTGTTTGCTCAGCTCAGCTCAGCTCAATTTGTATGCATTCTGTTGCAAAAGTATGTAAACTGATAAATTCATGGTGGACACACCCTACACATATGAGTGTCTGGGTGTGTTTGACTCCTCCGCTCTCCTTCCTCTGCTGGTATTCAGACTTGAGACTCTATTGCGTGGGATTTCTGTCCCAGAACAGTTTCTCTGAAAGCTGAGAGGAGTGATACAGCTTTCAAGCCCAACTTTTACATGCTTTAAATCCTCTTTCCCTCCCCTTCCATTTAGTCAAATCCTCACCTCCATCTCTGCTTTTTCTCTCTCCAAGCAGTTAATACTTGTTACTTTATAGAGGCTTTGCATTTAAGCCATTATGACGATCCACTGGGCATCTTGATGTGCATAAAAAATGGAAATATACATTAAAACAAACAGACTAGAAAAGTAGAGCACAGTCAGTTGTTTCTGTGGTCAGAGTCTGTTCAGTTTGCTTTTTGTGTTTCAGTTAGTAATTAGCCAGAACTTACAGGCTGTAATCTAAAGCGATGAGTCTTTTACAATAATGATGCACTCAAATGTTGATCTGGTGCACAACAGGGACTACATACTTCATTCTAAAAGAAAAATTAATATCTTATGAATCGCCCCAGTTGTACACAGTTCAAAAGAAATCTGCAGAGTTTCAGTAAGAGTGAGTAATTACTCCTCCTCCTCCTCACAACATCTGAGAGTGTAAAACACAGCAGCAGAACAACCCAAGAGTCCCATCACCAACAGCAGAGGTCTGTTATGACAACCACGCACTCTGGCCACAGCGCTCACGATTCAGTTCGTGTCCAAAGGCCACGTCCAGCTGGAGGTGTGAGAGGTCAAAGGTCGTCTTTGTGTTCATGTCCGCTTGTCACGATTTGCCGACTCCAGAAGACAAAAAACAAGAGTTCATGTAAAATGTGTTGCTGATGTAAAGATGAAGAACGCCTGCTGGTTTTACGAAGGCATCACATGCCTTCAGTTTATTTTCAACTATAATTTGAACATTTCTACACAACATTCATCAGGATATCTTTAATATATTTATTTTAAAATGCAATAAAGTTCTTGTTGCATTTGGCAAAATGACTATTAGACAAAAAAAATGTAACTGTTAGCAAGGACTGTCAAATCTGTGTTTAGTAGTTTGATAGTTTTGCCCTTAAATTCTTTGCTCACTTTGTTTTTTTACCCATTTTTTCAGTTCCAATATTCTCTCTTTCCTTTTGGTCTTGTTTTGACATTGGGTGGGCTTAGTGGGTCCCAAAGGCCATTTAGCAAGGAATTGACACAGGTCAAGGGTCAACTCTGAACCACCCAGCCTACTCCTGTTTCACTTTCCCAAAGCAAATAGAAACATGGAGATGGCAGAGAATCAAACACCTTTGTAACTTCTTAATGTTTCATTTGGTCTTATTCTGTTTGCTGTTTTATGAATCAACTGTTCAACTGATGCTGTTGTGATGAAAATAATTACTTTAGCTCATCAAGCTTGTCAGTCAGTCGCTTAGTTCAAGTAAATGAGGCAACCCCGTGTCCTAAAAGAAATGGTTGTAAATAGTTTGCTACGCCTGGATGTCATTCACTGGCTATGTTTTGCAGACATGTTCAGCACTGTAATACATATACCTGTTTTGTGGAAATGTAATCTGGGCAGCATTACTGGGCTCTTGTATTTTTAATGCAAATTTGTTTGTACTTTGAACAGAATTTGAGTTGTAGTGAGGACAAGCAATTTAATGACAGCACAATTGGTCTTTTGTTTTCATGACTCATTTACAGGTTTTTAGCCATGTAGCAGCATGGTCAATCTGTCGGTCGGTCCACCGCTTTATTTTGAGACCACTATTATTGGATGGATCGTGATGAAATTTGGCAGAGATACTCAGGGTGCCCAGAGGATAAATCTCAATGACTTTGTTGATCTTCTCACTTTTCATCTAGCTGCATCATCAGGTCGAAATTTCACATTGTTCAGTACTCTGGTTTATTGAAATGCTAACATGCTAAACTATAATGGTGAGTAAAGAGCTGCTAGCATGGCTGTTAGACTGTTTTGGTTTCATGTTTACAGGTTTCACACTTTTCGGCCATGAAGTGACTGAATAAATTTCCTCTCTCCGGTAGTTGTCATGCTTCGCAAAATTGGCTTTAGCATTTGTTTTTTATTATCCATGTCTCTGCATTTATTCAAGGCCTGTGCAGAGTGTCACCGTCCCCAGTCTGCACCACCATGAAAAGGTCAGAAAAAGCCTGCAGGTAGAAAACGATGACGTCCAGTCATAAACAGAGGAGACGGTGGGGGGTCTGACATCGGCTTTGCCCTAGGCGACAACAGCATCTGGAGTGTGTGTGTGTGTGTGTGTGTTAATCTGAGCAGAGTGTGTGTTTAAAGCGCAGTGATCTTCCCCCATATCCAGCAAAAGGGGAGGGAAGAGGGGGTGGGTTTAAGCTTGTTATTAGGAACACCAGTCAGATTCTTTGGAAAAGGATGGGAAATCCCTCTCTGACTCTGTGATTGTCTCTCCATCACTCTCTCAGGATTTGGCATCTGTACTCCCCCTCACCCAATATATCTTCTTCCACCCCTCTTCTATTGTAGCATAAGCAGCATTTCTCAGAAAGCAACAGAAAATTGATTGTGATAGGGTTAAACCAGGACTAATGTCCACATACACACAAAAAACCTCTCCCCATCCAAAGGAATGGGATTATAATAAAGTGCTGCACGAGCCATAAGACCTGCTCTGTTTTTCATCATCTACAGACAAGGGATTCATAAAACTATAAGAGTGAAGAGATTGTAGGGTTAAAGGACAATTCTGGCTTTAATTTTTGTTTAAGCCTACAGTCTGCATCATGGCATGTGCATATTGTACAGCACAACTTGAAAATATCTGAAAATAGGCAGCACTGTGCTCAGTTTTGGTTTGTCAAAAATGCTTTATTCTTGTAAGATGTCCCACATCCTATAAACGACATTCAACCACACAAGAGAAGTGTGTTGAACAATGAAGCAAGTTTGACAAAAGCAATTTATTGCAAGCCAGTTTGAAAGCTTGGAGACATTTTGGCTTTACAGCTCTGTGTTATGGTACCGATGACCTCCCAACTTTTTTTAACATCTAATAATAATAATGAATAATTAATTAATAATTTGACAAAACTTAGTCAAGCAGTGATAGATGACCCTCCAAGGAAGTCTCTGCATGTTTTTTTGTCCCAGATTTTTTTATTTTAAGTAAATTAAATTACCTTTTATGGTTAAAAGGTTCATGTTTGTTGCATGTCATACCTTTGCCTACCTCTCTCTTCCTGTCTGCCTCTCATCTGTCCAATAAAAACATAAAAAGGCACACGAAAATCTTGAAGAAAAACGAATGACACCTAACACTGCCTGTGAGGATAACAAAACACAAAAAAGACAACAATAGAAAAGGCTTTATATGTTATGCAAATTCCCCCTTCTCCATCCCCATGCACACTGTAGAATTTAAAATACTTGATTTTTATGTTCTTCAGTAAAATTCAGTAAAACTTTTATTTTGTTGAGACAATGAAAGTTCACTCTTTTAGCATATATTTACAAAAAGTTTGCAACCGTGTAACAATAAGCTGTTGCATTAAAGTCATTTTGTTGTACAACCAAAGCAGCTCAACAGACAACAGAAAGACAGCAGTTGATGGTCTTGAGTGGGAAACTGTTCCCAAAATGAGCCTGCCTGCAGCTCAGGCTAATAAATAAAGGTTTGCAACAAATACAACAGAGCTACCAGAGCGAGGAGAAGCGCTCACTTAGCATACAGAAAGCCTGACAACGAGTTCACCTAGTCCTACTTTCTATTTCTGGTAAAGCCGCTCACCACAGAGGCGGAAGGATTGGATTTCAGCGCCGAGGCCCAGTGTCTCTGGGCTAGTGGCTCTGGGCTAAGGGCTAATCGGACACAGGAGACGATCAGTCAGGCATGATGAGAAGGTAGGCAGAAAAAAACAAAAACAAAAAGTGAGACAGAGCGAAACAAGAGTGGGACGTGGGGATTTCTGGTGCACCCGGGCACTAGCAGTAACACACACACACACACACACACACACACACACACACACACCCAGAGGGATAAGAGTTTAGTCAGTGGCCGGGGGCAGCAGTCGTATTTGATGCGCGATTAACAAATTAATCTGTAGTCCTACTCAATATGGATTAATGAGCTATAAATAGCTCTCATTAATCTTCCATAGAAATAATGACATTAGCATCATTAAGAGGATCTGGATAGTTAGCATCATTTGGGTTTTTCTAGACCACTGCCCACTTTGTGTGTGGGTGTGGGTGTGTGTTACGTATGAGACAGAAGTTTCTCAGATCAACCACAAAGGGAAAGAAGGTCTGTAGTAGTTGAGTGGTTCAACTATTGAAAGCAAAGACAGGTTGAGCAGTTGTTTCACTGGTTGAGGGGAAAATATGCAGAACAAAGCAGAGGCTCATTTATGTCAACCACATAATTAAAAATGGAGAAAATGCTTTTGTTTTTGTTTTGTTGTTGTTTTGTAACATCAAAATGAGTGAAGTTCAGTCTCTAATTGTTGGTTCAATGTCAGTTTTAATGCTCTTTCGTGGGTCATTTCAAATCAGCTGACAAATGAGTCTTTTTAATGTCTGGTATAAAAAAATCATTTGCTTCAACAGCTGTCCAATATCAATTACTGTTTGCATATGTGTGTGTGTTCTTTGTGGGAATTAATGTGGGTCTTTTTACCTTTAAACAAGCTTTTTGGAAAGTGAGGAAATTTATTTGGCTCACTTCTCTGAAGGAATGTTGGAGGTTTGAGATTCGGTTTAAGGTTTATGATTAGAATTACATTTAGCGTAAAGGGTAAGTCGAGTATTTTTATGCCTGGATGCCTTTTGAACCTTTGAAACCTTTTGAAGTCCAAATGACTAATAGGTGTAAAAGGTTTTGGAATTAGTCCAGTAGATCGGCAGATCAAGTCGACGGCACACTAGCAACTCCAGTGTTCTGTAAGGTAAAACTACTGTTTTTGTCAAAGGGGAGTGATATAACAGCTGTTTCTGGTTAAACAAAGAGGATTTTACTCTACAAAAAGGCCATAGGAATTCTGTCCATAATGTTATCAGACACATAGAATAACAATATGAGCCTGTCAGTGGCAAAAACAAGCACTTTTAGTGGACGTACTTGGATTACGTTGCCGCCATGGCAACCCATTTCGCAGCTGCTGGCTGAGGTGATATACTGGACCAATTCTGAAAGTATGTGTGCCTATTAATCATGTGGACCCCAAAATAAGTAAAAAAAATAAATAATGAAAGCTCAGGTTTAAAAATAATATATATCGTAAGGGCCTCACAAACGTATTATGTCATTATGTCAGTGTAGAACTGTGACTATCTGCATGGACTCTTGTTAACTGCATTTCCTGTTTTATGTTGTAGTAAGTTTCCTTATGCATTCCAGTATGTTTTACTTCCTGTCATTGTTTTCTTTCCCACCATTTTCACTCATCACCTGTTCTCAATTATCCAATCAGTCCTCCCAGTACATATAGCCCCAGCAATCCACTGCCTGTTTGGCCAGATTGTGTTTGTCTTACTGCAGGCTGCAGTTCCAGCCTTTGTTATCACCACTGTTGCTTTGTTGCATTTGATCTCTGCCTGATGTTGGAGTTTTGATTATTGCCTGGCTGACCTGTTTTCTTGTTACATCGAGTTAATACATTTTAGAATTTGAAGAGTAGAAGTTCTTAGAGGAATGTATGTGCAACCATACTGGGAGACACTAATGTGTTTACACACTCACATTATGGAGACCTTTCCTACCATCTGCTGACAAACCTTGAGCCACCAGAGGATAAACTATTAATTTGAGGTCACCATTCCCGTACAATTAGCCTGAAATGCCTTTCCAAGGCATGCCCAAGGTGAATTGAAAGCTGTTCTTGAACCATTTAGAGTACATGGTTTTGGTTTCTATTGAAATGTAGCAGTCTGAGGTTATATTCCCAGTTATCAGACTTGGGAGAGCTACATTGAGTAATAGAAGTTTGATGCCTTTCAAATAGGTTATTATCAGCTGGAAAACAGACCACAGCATGAAGCTCCGCCAGTCAACAACTGATAACAGAACCACAGCAAATGAAGATTTTACATCGGTTATTCAAAGTGTTTGTCTATGCGTGCTGAAAAAAGGCCATTTACTATTCTCATATAAATATCAATACTTAGGCCATCTATATGTAGGCCAGCTATACTTATATTAATGATGCCTATCTTCACATTTGGACCCTTTACTATATTTATGATTTCAATTCCTGTGTAATGTCTATTTGCTCTGAATTCCTTGTTTTGGCTGTAAAGTTACCCACTGAAACAGCATATCTTTGTTTTCAGCTTTTCATTGGCTATACAAAGCGGCAATCATGCACAATCAGTTGCAATTGGCTCAATCTTAACACAAAAGAACAGGGGCAGAGTAAAAGGAGTGCTCCTTTTCCACACAAACTATTATTGGCTATTGAAGGCTGTGGACATGACATGGAAGATCCTAATTGGTCAAGTGAGGTGTAAATTGAAAGGTCCAACATGCATGCAACCTCAATGCTAGATGCCACTAAATCCTACATACTGGACCTTTAAGACTCAGTTTTAAGGTTAAAATTACAATTAAACAGGTTAGGGTAATGTAATAATTACCATTTTGGCACCCTTTCTGCCATTTCCATACCTGCAATATTTCCTGTCACATTATTGATACTCCCTCACCATCCTACGGTTGCTCCCAGTATTCCCCACATTCCCCAGTCAGCTACCTTGTATATACTGGTCCAGCAACATCTCATATCTGCCACATTGTTTATTGTGCCTCTCACATCCAGCCCTAGTGTTGCCTGTGTGCCTGCTAATGAGCCCAGCTAGGTCTTGGTTTTGATTACCTGCCGGCTCTGTTTGGTATCTTGCTGGGTTTCACTGTCTGTTTACCAGTAGCTGACCCATTTTCTGAATTAAGTAAACTGCCCTTTTCACCTTACCTGTTATGCATCTATGTCCTACTTTTGGGTCCATACGACACTTCACAAAATCCCTACAGGTCTGTGTCCAGCACCTCTGTTTGGTTTTCTGTTCAAGTTACAAACAAATTATCCATATAATGTGTTACTTTAGGTACAATGGCCAGGCCGCCGGGTGATTTTTTTCTAACAGACGTTTACACATGAGTTAATCCAGACCTCTGGGGCATGACGGGACAGACGTCTGGCTATGTGAAATTTGCCCCTGTCCAATCAAACCACCTATCTCCATGATTTTATGAGTTTGGATCCTTTCATGCCACCTTCTTCGGTTTTAAGAGCCTTTAAAAGCTCATCAGATTGTCTCACTGACGCGTTGTCACCAAACTTAAAAAGAAACTGTTTTCAGTGGACAGCAACAGATTATTTGTTTAGGTGGAGCAAATAATAGCTGTGAGGAACAGAAATAGTTTTTTAAGTGCATAATGCACCAAACATGATAAGTATCTGGTCCACATCTTGGTCTTCCTACCCCTCCCCCACCCTCAAAAAAAAAAAAAAAAAAAACTGCAGAATTTTTTGCCTCACAAAGCATGAAGTCTCTACTGCACTGAAGTCTCCTGACTCTTTATGTCTGCTTTGGTAGGTTTCTTTATGAGCTGAGCACATCAGCTCAAAATGGCAGCTATAGAAAAAGGCTCTGCTCTTTGATTTTGAGTGACTGACACTTAGAGTAAACCTGGCATTTGTCACTCTGCATTTAGATAACTAAATTAAAAAAATATGAAACTTTTGCCCACTTATCTGTGGGGAAACGAAATGCACGCAACAATAAATGAGAAAATGGACCCGGTAATGAAAAGCACTGGCAGCAAACATATGGAAAATTGAGATAGAAGCCGTGAGGAGGAGAGAGAGGGATGACATGAAAGAGGGAAAAATAAGAAGTGAAACGGAGGACCACTTAAACACACAGAAGTGTACTGTACAGCATATGGACATGACAAGTACATGAGAAACACATTCTTCCACACCCAAGCACACACACTTTCACTTTGGGCTCTCATGTTTCCAGTAAACACCACTCACTCTCTCTCTCTCTCACACACACACACACACACACACACACACGCACACACACACTCTGTTGTTCCAGCTGTGCTGAACACAGCCAGTCAAACACTATAACATAAGGAGAAACACACATACACACATACCACTGAGAAACAAAGAAAGGACAGCAAAATGCAGACGCTGTAGGATCTTTAAGAACTTCTCAGGCACAATGCAGGATGCTTTGTGTGTGTGTGTGTGTGTGTGTGGCCATGTATTACTCATACACAGTCACATTGTGGGGACTTGCCTACCTTATGGGGACAAAACTCAAGTCACCTTAATGTAATGTAATCATTATGTTTTAGGGTAAAGACTGCCGCTATGGTTAGGGAACAGGTTTAGGTTTGGGTTGAGGTTGGGTTAGGGTCAGTGTTAGAGGTTTTCTGGGTGAAACTTTTTTTGCGCTGTTGCCAGACGGGGTCAAAAGAACAAACAAAATAAACCAAGCAAAAAAAGTTTTTGTAGGTGGGGGGGATTTTATAAGAGGGCTTGTAAAACAAACCAATTTTGAATAAAATAATGGCCATAAAAGTACAGGGACATGTTTCCTGGAGGCAACAAAACAAGCAATGGGCAACACAAGATCATACCAATAAAACCACCAGAGGTGGAAGTGCAAAATAAGTGCCATGGCAAAAAACTGCTAGGACTGTATCGCCCACAGCCTTTGACCAAACAAAGAGCATGTTCTGGACCTGAAGTTTTAATGGACTATTGAAGTGTGTGTGTGTGTGTGTGTGTGTGTGTGTGTGTGTGTGTGTGCGCGCGCGTGTGTGTGTGCAAATGTGTGTTTAAGATCTGGTGTTAATAGGTCTCATTATGAACAACCTCTAATCAGTAAAAATAGCAATGTAGGTCAGTGTTTAGTCTGCACACACATGCATGTAGTATGACACACACACACACACACACACTCTTTATGTTTCACATGATCATTAAATTTCAAGGCACATGTGTGTGTGTGATTACATGGTGCTGGGGTCTCTGAGGCCACTTAAGCCCCGTGGTCATAGAGGGCCTCCACACACACACACACACACACACACACACAGAGATTTGGAGTGAGATCATTGGAGAGAGTGACAGCTTCAGGAAATGAAACACACCTCAGATTACAGTTAAACAACATTAACTAACATTTAAAACATGTGGCTTCGCATGACTCGCTCTCTCCATCGGAGCCGTGTGCTTCCTGATTGAAACCTTTCCTTCTTCTTCTTCTGTTCAACACAAACAGCAGAGTGTGAAGACGTCGCCTGAAGAACACGCAGGACTTTCCCGACGGGCTGAACTCGACTCTGCGTTTCTCCTCTTTCTCATTACTTGTGCCGATCTTGTAGTTTCTCCTCTTCGTCGCATTCTCCCTGTTGGTGTCTGCACACATTCAGCATAGTAAGCAATATCAAGGCTTTCCTCCCTTTAGAAGAAGCCATCTGCTGCTGTTTAATATTAAAATCAAGTTTCAGAGTTAAGTACACCATCACAGTAAACACGCAGGTTTCTGTTGACTGTTTTCATACCAGCACATGCATCAAGTTGCTCTTTGCATGCTGTCAATCACCCAGCATCACAAGAGGACTTTTCCACCAGGAAATCATGTTTAAAAATATTATGTTGTCTCACAGACTTCACTGTTGCATCCATGCAGTGCTTGAGAGATAAGAGGTGTCTTTAGTCTAAAGCAGCAACTGCACAGCATAAAGCCTTTATGAGGAAGGCGTGTTTGTGGCGGGTTTACTGTGATGAATGACTATCAGGAATGCGGTTATGTTAGTTTCTCACTTGTCTACCTATATAAAAACAATAAGCCCTTGTGAGTATGTTATTATAGGGTCTTTGAAATTACTCATAATGTATAATGTGCTGTTATCAGCCCAATAAGCTCAGGTTCCCAGGTTTGATTCATGGGAGTTAAGGGTGTATTGATGCACATTACTGTCTGTTCACAATGTCTTTTTTGATACTGGGTAGATGACACTAAATCCTACACGCTGGTCCTTTAAATCACTCCTCAAAAACCCAGAAAGCCGAACATACCACGAGTTTCCTCAACCTGAAGTTGACGCACACGACCACTATCTGAGAAAAGTGAGTTCAGCTTGGATTAACTTCCATTTTGTAACTGAATCAGGCTGTTTTGATGAGAACCACTTTAAAATGAGTTGGCAAGACAACTCTCATCACACTGGTCCTGTCAGCAGATATTGGTTTTTCTCCAGCAGCTGTCACACATTACATCTCGGGGAATGGAAGAGGAGCAGCACCTGCCAGCCTCCGCTCTGGGCTTGAAAGAAAAAAAAAGAAGAATCTGGATCTGATAAAATAACAACATCCTTGATAGCCATCAGTAAGTGGTGGTGCCTCGACAGAACAAATGGCACACAGGTTGGAAAAAATGAAAACGTTTCTGTGTGTTTTCCACAGCACAGTTCAAACACTGCCTTTTAATTCAAATGATGCTCTGCACAAATATACATCTTCTGATTATGAATCACTCTGTAGTGTAGTTTACTCCTTCAGTGAAACTGGAGGCTCAGTGTTAGTCGACAGTGGTTACAATGGATTCCAACAATGACAAGCTCTCATGGTGGAGGAAGTATCAAAACCACTCAGCATACTCCACTCCTCCGCCAGTCATCCGTATACTCAGTATGTTCTAAACAGTCAGATTTTTACCACAATTTGCACAAATACACTATTTTCTTCTCAGATTACATGCACAACCCTGTAGCTCAGTCACTGATTGTATTGTAAACTAGGTACAGACAGATGTAAATGGGCCATGCTGACTCTAAATGACACCAAGATTCCTCTTTGAAACAAGCAAAATGATGACCACAAAACCCGTAAATCATGTCTGGAGTCAGTGACTGACTTACAAAACAGTAACATGAGAGCAACATTACACTGGCAGAAAATCATCAGATAACAGCTGTCTTACAAAATGGATTTAAAATGTTTTGGAATGCAGCCTTTCAGCTTTGGTGGAAGATTTCCAGCACAGACTCTGGGCTCTAATCCAACATGTTTGTCTTTTTTTGTCCCTAATTTGTACACGGACATTTATATCCTGGGAAGCGAGAGCTTGCACGTGCAGCTTGGACTGGTTTACATTCTCATTATTTTGAAAGAAAAATGAATATTACACGTGTGCTTTCCACTCCCTCTCTCTCTCTGAGGCGTCGATATGAACCCTTCCTACACCTGACTAGACCAGTTGCTACATTTCTATCTCACTGAATTCACCTGAAGAGCACTGAGGTGCGCTGTATTCCCTTATGTGTCTTACTAAAGAACTCCTTGACAGCCCTGTCGGGGAGCAGAGAAAATTTAGTATCTATTCTAAATGGATGAGAATAAAGCACCAGGCAATCTATATGTAAAACTGTGAATAACTACATGCAAAGTAGGAGAATATGAGAGCCTGAAACCTTTAAATGTTTAAGCTTTTTAGAGTAAACAGCAACCTTGTGAGGCAAATCTGTGCTCCTTTAACATGTAAATTCTGACTTTAAGTCTGCAGCAGCAAAGCAAGTTTATCAGCGTAAACTGTGAAGGAACACAGGTAATTAGGAAAGACATGAAAATGATGAAGGAGGGAAGTAGTATATGGTGTGTGTTTGTGTGTGTGTGTGTGTGTGTGTGTAAGAATGAGGGGATGGACTGTGAGGAGAAGAGAGGATTATCGACACACAGCTAATCGCTTTATTCCACTCAAATCTACATCGTGTGTGTCAAAACACAAGTATTGTATGCATGATGCACCTTAATTCATGATGGAGACAAACGTGTTGGAAGGAACATGTTCTTACAGGTATAAATGGCTACTTTTGCATGCAAGCAACCCACACACACACACACACACACTTGCATTGATGTAGGTGGACTTTCCATCAGACGTAGTTCAGCTGCTCCACTTCTTCCCTGATGATGATTATTTGCAAACGTCTGCTGGAAGCTTCACATAACCTGCATACATGTGGCTTCCTCCCCTCGCTGCTCCTGTTTTATCAGGATGGCTGCTTTGTTATTTTGAGACAAAAATCCGTCTGCCTGACGGGAGACAGTGTAGGCAGTGTTTTCAGTTACCTGTATGGTTATGGTTGTTACAGTAACTGTAGGAGATGAGGCATGAACTGTGTTCTCTGATGTCATTAGCATTTTAAGAGAAACATAATGCTGACCGAATTATGTTTTATATTAAAATAATGATGAAATGTCAATTAACGTACCTGGCAAGTGGCAAAAATGCTTACTAACAACATATTTCATTTGTTTTCCACCAAAACAGGCAATCTGGCAATGCAGTATCCACTTAGTGACTTCAGCAGTATTTTATGGCTACGTTTAGACGTCTTTCCGTGACCTTAATCAAATAGATTTTGCTGATAAAACCTCATCAAAGACAGGATTCTGGATGTGAACCTGGATCCTGCACTTTGTATGTCCACCATTCACTTCTAGCACCTGCCTGTGACTCCAGCATGGACATAAATGTAATATTTCATTCAGTCAAAGAAACATTGACTCATCACACATAATCCAGGCAGCGATTACACAGTCACAACAACCTAATTATGGTTGGAAATTAGTTGTCTATAAACATAATTTCTAGGAGACAGAGTTAAACCCAAAGGTGCATTCAGGCTCCTTCCTGAGGAGTAAAAACACATCCATTTGCCACCATTGACTTCTATTCACATTTTAATGCTGCACTTCCAGGTGATCTGACTTTTCGTGCCTGGAATGGGTCAAGCTCCAAAAACACTGGATGTTACATTTCCCATAATACAGCTCGTTATCATCTTTCATTTCCTGATGGCATCGGGGTTAATTTCTCAGTCATTCTGCTCCTCATGACAAACAATCAACACTTTGTGTGTAAAATCTGTGAAGTTAGTCAAACATCTGCTGTACATTCAGTCAGAGCATCAACTTAAGAGGGTTTTGCTGTGCTTTAATGACATCATGCTAATTCTGCTGTTTCTATTTGTGCAAACCAGTAATTATTCAACCACAAGAGACTGCTTGTCAAGAATTATAAACACTGGTTATTTAAAGTGTCTGAACAAACGACACATGTAGTGATTTTTCTCAGGAGGGCATTAAGATTGGCGTTCATTTGGCTTTAGTTTCACAAAAATACAAATGTCATTTTAAACTGCTTAATTTGTATTTATTTGTCTTATTCTGAGTGAAGGGCATGCAGCGAGCATTGAAAACCTCTCAATGAGAACACTCATTTGGCTTTGTTCACTGCTTGCAAATAGTTTTTGTTTTCTTGCCAGGAGTGTGTAACGCGAGGTGGAGAAGGGCAGGGTTTCCTGCAGCACCGTCATTGTGTTGAGCCTTGGCAGGCTGGTGGTGCATCGCTGTGAATGTGGGGGATTGTGTCATGTCATATTTTGCAAAGTCAGCCACTAAACCTTGATGCAATTATTTTTGTAGGCTGGAATGATTTTGTCATGTAAAAATGTATTCTCCTAAATTTGTGTGCACACACACAGTCACACACACACACACCGTCCCTGTACTTTGGCATCTGCTGATCCGGTTTAAGTGAATGAGATTAGAGATATCCTGGGTCACAGCACCAGAAACGACTTACTGCACTGGTTTTGTCAAATTAAAAAATATGCACCATATGCAAAGACGTACATAAACCATCTCACCCACACAGATACAACGAAAACAATCTTCTCTCGCTGTCTTCTCGCTCTCTCTCTGTCAGAAAGTGCAGATTAAGTATCATGACTCACTCTGATAATCATGTTGTGTAATTATCAGCCTGCAGTCGTATTATGGAATCTGACACTTCACATCACAGAAAAAGAACGTATACACATCCACACTCATGAGCACAGAAACTCTGCTTTTTATGCATTTCAACACTCTCCCTGACCTCTTTCTCTCATGCACAATCACACATTCATCACACATGTGTCTTTATGAGGATCTGTCAGTGACTCCACATGTGAAGCACCAACCTGAGACAGACACTGAACCCAAGATTAAATCAGAATTCATAGCCAGAAATAGCATTTAGTATTATTTCTAAATCCTCATTTTCCATTTATTACAGCACTGTTTCTTGTGCTTTATTCCAACACTGTTTATGATTATAATTAACTGACTTAATTTGATTTATCATTTTCATTATAATGGCAAAGGCTGACCTGTCAAATGTTTGTTCGTCAGCAACGTGAGTAATTAAAACCCTTTTTTTCCAGTTTGTGTTACATGTCACCACATAAAGCTGAGGAACTGAAATAATTATTCTGAGAGCATTCAGACTCTGCAGCTCCACCCCTCCAAATTCATCAGATTTTCTTTTTCTTTTTTGCATTTTGTTGCATCATGGCTCAGCACGCATCAAGAAACTGAATGATAGCAATTTTATTGCTGTTCTGGAACGTCTTTGTCTATTTTAATGTGTTTTTGGTGGTGTGCGTTTGTGATGTTTCTGTTGCCATTGTCGTTTATCATTGACTTGTTATTCACATTTGGCTTTTTTTTTGCATTTTCTTGTCTTATTGATACTGTGATTTTAAAACTGCTGTCTTTTTAAATGTTATTTTTGTGTGGACAGGAAGACTAGTGACCTAGTGGCTAATGGGGATCTTAATTAAGATAAAGAATAACCAGAACAGCCATCAATGTTTCTGGTTTGTGGTGCAATGAAAACAGGAGCCAAACCTCCCACTGACATATGAAACAATTTCAGATGTTTACTGTCACTGAATCCAAATTTTGTTAGATAAATTGGCGCAGACCAGCAAAGCAATTAAAACTTGTTTAATGTCAGCACATTTTTTTCAGTTTCTTAAATAAATCTTGATTCAATTTGGCCGGGCCACAATCAGCAGGCCACTCAACTTTCAAATCTCATCTCTTTCATATCCTCATGCTGCCCCCTTCTGGTGCAGAATCTGTCATTACAGTCTGTGGGTCTCATGCTTTGAGTAACTCTGTGCAGTGTTTCAAACATTCAGGTTCTTTGGGCAATATGAGTTTTTCTTCATGCTTCTCACACTTCCTCCGCTTTGTGCATGAATTAGTTAGTAATTAGTGTTTGTAAAATGCACCATATAAACACTTTATATGCTGAAATAATGAAGTCAGGGCCTCAGGATCAGATAATAATGCTGTTTTTGCCTTAACAACCTTTTAACTACACATTTTATCACCATTCAGTCTTGGATATAGTAAAAAGAAAAGCATTTGCAATTAATAGAAATACCTCAAGCCAATCACCATCAGTCCTGTGATGGTCTGAGGACAGCTTCCTACTTTGGTAATCTAGCTTTGCTAAAAGCAGGGGGTCTATTAAACAAGAGTTTGGAGAGAACATGTAGGGGACCATGTTATATATACATGATGAAGACTGCAGAGGACTGCCAGGTGAGTTGCCACGTCTCTCTGTTTACAGGCTTCCCTGCTTCCTGTGGTCTCTCCCTGCAGGACAACAGAGATGATGGAAGCTTCTGCTCACCTGGTCTGACTGGCTGCCACATGTGGCTGCTAACCTGGTGTCAGTCAGCCAGTCTCTAACTCTGCTTCATAAAACATTTTCACAGTTCCTGATGTGAAGTGTCATGTAAAAATGAAATATGGTGCACATTGCTCAAGCGTGTTTAGGTGTTTCGGGGTGTATTTTATCTCTGAGAGTCAAAATTCACAATTAATCTATGAAGGAATACAAATTTTGGGGTTGGGCTTCTGAGGCTCCAGGTCATGTGGTCTGAAAATGGTGGTCTAACACTGTGGTCTCCCCTAAATGACCTCAACGAGCTGCACCTCTCTGTTCATTTCTCTCTGTCTGTCCGTGTGTTGTCTGGCTGATGACCTCTAACTGTGCAGCTTTCGGCCATTGCAGTTCATCACTCATGATGTTACAGCCCCTGGAAGTTCAAAGGTCACGCTCTGACCTCACAGGAAACCTGGAAGACAGAAACTCGTTACGCCTGTCTCACACACACACAAACTGCTCAACTGGAGGGCAGTCTGGGGTGATCAGACTTTGAGCTTGTCTGCGACCTGGAGGCAGAAACACACTCAGCAGAGTGTGTGAAGTCAGCACCACATCAGCCTAAAAATAGACACTGCATCTTCTCATAGGATGAAGCTGTGCTACTCTTCTCTTCATCAAAACTGATTTTATGTTTGTTTTTATATTTGGAGCATCTTCTAACTTACTAAAATATGGAAATATTTCAGATACTGAGAATGTTTCAGTAATACTTGAATTTGAATGAATTTAAAACTTTAAATTTAAGACATGACTTTGCAGCTCCCTCTTAGGTGGCAGTATGTTCATAGCATTTTTACTGCCATTCATCAATGACAAAATATTACACAAAATACAACACAGGCTCAGATCTTTCCCTTTCCAGTTGCTGTGATGCTGTATTTGTTATACATTAAGTATGAATTCCAACATCAAAGAATGAACAGAAAACTGAAACTGAACTGAATTCAGTGACTTTTATTTTGTAGGCACTTTCAATTCACACACAGAAACCAACGGTGGAAAAGCTAAACAATAAATCACATCCTCTTCATCATCATTATGTTCATGTGTTTTTTTGTACAGAAGAAAAGCATGTATGTCAACACTGCCTCACATTTTTACAAGCCTCTAAAGTTCCTGGAGGGAAGAAAGAAAGGCATCTATGCCGCACAGCTGTGAAATCCAGCCTCTCTGAGAGTCTGTGGCTTTTTGTAAATGCATTATGATACATGTCAGAGCAGACAGCATTCGTGTGTGTGCAAACAATGGAAAAATAAGAGCATATAAATAAGTCTATGCCTCTGAATTGGGAAGCATCCACCCTGCTGAAGTGCCCTGGTGCCTGAATCCCTGCCAGAGCTTCTGCAGCTAACAGTGACTTCTGACCTCCTCCTGGGAGCCATGAAGAGTTAACTTAGTAATATTCTTATTTCATTGCCATAATGCTGGAAATGTAAAGGCTCTATGGTCAGTCATTTGGTGGCTTCCTGAAGCTAAAACAGTTATGCAGATTAGACTGACTGGCTTTATTCTGTGTTTAGATGGAAAACATGTGCTGTAAATACATTTTAAGATTAATCTTTACTGTGACTTTAGTGTATTTTGAAATTAGCCATAGGTGGAATTATCGTAAAGAACTCATTTCCTGGTATATTTATCGATGTGCAGATCTTAAAAGATCTGGCTCCTCTGGACTTCTACCAGCAGCATGCAACAATATACAAGCACGAAGCAAAAGGGACAGGTGTGTGAATGTAAGCAGTTTTTAGCATAGTGCTACATCGAGGGAATGGGAGAATGTATGAGTTGAGATGATACAGAGATGTTGTCCTTCATGAGCTCTTGTCTTCAAAGTAGGTCTGTTCGATGCGTCTGCAGAAGGACAGCAGGTTGCTGTAGCTCTTGATCCGCTCTGCCAGCTCAGTGCTGGTCAGCCTGGTGGTCAGTATAGTGAAGAGGTGACCAAAAACCAAAGCATCCAGTTCTGTAGGCCTACAACACACAGACACACACACACTTTGCTTGTTAATGCTGAAACCAACCATTCAGTTAAAGACTGTTATTTCAGTTCTAGTGGTAAGCGAAGGGGCAAATAACGATTAGAGCAACAATAATGTTTTTAAGTTGCTATGATGCACAACATGTTGTTTTTTAATCAACATACTGGTTGTTAGTTATTTTCAGAATGTATCTAATACAGTTGAAAGATGAACTAGTCATGCAATAATAGTATCTCTGCTTATACTGGGGAAACTTCCAGGCTTCTACCAATCATTTCATCCACTTCTTACATTCAGCTATAAACGAAAAGTTCAGGACTGAAAAGTTAAAAGAAGCCATGACATTAACAGTATTCATGGTGTTCTGTTTGTGTTTTTAAAGACATGAATACATGCTGTTTGGAAAAGGTTCCACTTTCAGGTGATTGGGAGGTGAGTACAGTATTAAACCACAAGGTGGTGCTCAAGAAAAACACTTGTTTCCTTTTTGACTTGCAGTTGGGATTAGTTTGCCTTCAGGGCTTTCACATGTCTATCTGGCAGAAAGTGTTTGGGAGTCAGGTGACGTAATATAAAGAGCGGTAAAGTCCACAAAGGGAGGAAGTTGTGGTGGATGAATGCAGGACTTTGACCCAGACCAGGATTTGCATCCCATGTGATGCATCTCAATGTTGATTTATTATTTTTAGACTTATCTGACTCATTTTCAGGTTTCAGTGGCAGTTTGCTCAGGTTGAGGCAACAAAACTGCTTGGTTATGTTAAAGAAAAGCTCATGGTTTGGGTTAAAGTAGAGTCAGCATGTTGCTGAAGCAATGAAGTATACCCCATCACTGTGGCAACACAATGCTGATCTGTTATTCGGCTGCAATGACAGAGAAAAACAGACATGCATCGGGTGAACAGACACACACATGGATACGTACTGTTTGTTAAAGAAGTACGGTTGTGTTCCCAGCCTCTGGGACAGAGCCTGGCAGCACTGACTCACATCCTCGTAAACCTGAAACACAGGTTTTTGTCCAATTATGCCAATATTTTGTGAAACTACAGAACCATAAACAGAATGTGGGATATCATGAAAACAACTGTAAAGCATAAGACATTCATTGCCGAGTGGCTGCGGACCTGCTCCAGGTTTTTCCCTCCCCAGCCGATGGCGTTCATCTTCCTGCGAACCTCCCACTGCTTCTGATAGGCGAGGATGTTACTGAGAGGCCACGAGTAAGGACTGCTGTATCTGGGGCGTGAGATCTATGCAAAACACATGTGATTGATAATACTAATCACTGCCAATTTATTTTTAGATCTAAAGACGAGTATACACACCTCAGCAGCTGTGGCATCATCACACCACTGGATGTAGAGCTGTGGAGGGGAGGAGACTGGAATGAGAAGATATTTTCCACAAATATTGATAGCAATTGTGTGTAACTGTATTGAGGTACTTCTTCTGTGTGAGTGTGTTTGTGTACCTCAGCAGTAAGCAGCATGTTATTGACCAGCTCCATGTACGCTTTCATTTCTGCTCTCTGAACATCATCCAGGCCATCGCTCAGAGAATGACCCTAATCCCAAAACACACATACAGAAAATTATTTTACTTCTCATCTTAATCAATCCTATTTTTCTAACTAATGAACAGAATAAGAAACTACAAGTGATTCCCTAACATGAGTAACTGCAAATTATATCAATGACAACTTCATGTGGGAAAAGGTCTTAAAGTGTCTCTGAGCGTAGTAATGGCTACCTTGGCTTTGGTGAATTGCACTATCGGACCCAGTTCTGACACCACCTGGTTCCCTACGTGGATGAAGGGAATCTTACCTAGAGAGGGAAAAAAATACAGCAGGAGAAGCAGACCATTAAACATATCTTGAAGGAGCTACTGCAGTGCCAATAACCACCAAACCCAAAGGGCCATGAGCTCAGCAGTCAGAGTCTTTTCCAGTTCAAAAAGTTTCACGTCCATCTACAAAACGTGGATACAAAGTAATGGGACAGACCAGACCACAAAGACTGAGAAGCACGGAATTTCTGAATGTCTGGCCATTTTTGAACCAGCTACAGTATGCTTAGTCTTAGCCTGTGTGTAACGCAGGTGTCCTATTGTTAATACTGTAATTTTTTGCCACATGCTGGGAGTGAAACCAGAGTTCCCATTATCCAGTAATGATACCAGGAAAATCTGTTGAAGTCCACCACACGTTTAGATCTATCCGGTCATAATGGCTGGTGAAAATATTTCCTGATATAGATGTGAAAATATTCTGACTCTACTCTGGTGGCTTTGGCGAGAGCGATATAGCAGCTGTTTCTGGTTAAACAAGAAGGATCTTACTCTTCAACAAAAAGGCCCATCTCTGTAGGGATCCTTTCCAGAATGCTGTCAGACAAAAATCTGAGCTCGTCAGTGGCAAAAACCTTTTTCATGAACATACATTGGACATTGGACAAACGCCTGGACGGATGACACTGCAGACCATTTTGTGGCGGCAGGCTGCAGCGCTCTCGCTCAGTACTGAACCGATTTGAAAAATTGTTGTCCCGATCCGTCGCTTAAACGCAAACACATGAGATGATAGGGTCCATAAATACAGGTAATATTTCACCAGAACTTCTCCCATTTGTCCAGAACACTGAAATCTTCCAGGACACATGGACCAGAACCAGTTTTTTCAATCAGAAACTCAGCTTCAAACATTGCATTCAGAGTATGAGAAGACAAGAGTGAATCCTGCACTAACCGGAAGGTGACATGTATTCAGCATTTGCTCTGCAAGCCACCTGCACTGGTAGACCGCACATCCTGAGGTAGGCCTGTACAACAAAAAAATGTAAAATGATGATCATTTAAATAATCTATTAACTAACGTATAAATTCACAGAGGTATCACGCATGCAGATACAAATGTCTGCACAAAGCATGCTGACACACATATGTTGATATATTTGCTGAGAACACACACACAGAGAGAACTTCACCTGAACAGCAAGAGATGAGGCACAGTCTGAAAGCAGAATCTGATCCTCTGTAAAAACAACACCAAAGCAACGTGAACAACTACGCTGACAGCCATGCTTCTATAGTGACAACTCATATTGTTTCTCCATGACAAACACTGACTTACCCTTCAGCGGTTGGTACAAGGTTGCAGTTTCAGGCCAAGGCTCAGCAGCTGTCAGTGTGAAAAACAGGCGTGCCAGCAGAGACAGAGAGAGACGCACATATATAAAAGTAAAGTTGGCTTATCAAACTGTTATGTTGCTGATGAGCAACACAGCGCTAATAGTGCAATGCGTTCATAATTAGAATCAACTTTACATTAATCAAAATCTCATGGTACGCTAACAGACACGCCCCCAGACGCACAGACACTATACTGTCTATGCCCATGTGTAGCTTAGCTTAGATACAGACCCATTTCAGACATTCAGCTTTCATAAACGTGCTAATCGGACAAATGTTGAAAATGCAAACTCGTCAGAAGGGAGGTCAACTACTTTGCAGAAGTTCAGGAGGTTTCACATCAATGCCGGTCGTCTATAACGTAACAAAAACACGATTTACGCCGATACAGAGTAGCTACATTGTATTTAACTCTGTACAACCCCAGTAAAATCCAAGATGGCAAATGATTTCTTCGCTACTCAAATGGAATCGTGCTCAGTGGCACTGCGCTCGCTACTGCTACTGATGGCCGGAGTTGGTATTACAAAAGGAAATGGTTCGACACAATTACTGTTGCAATGCACCTCCCAGCCACAAGTGGCAGCTACGAGTAGACCAGTGCCAAGCAGCACCCAAGGTTGAGGGAGGAAGAAATTATTCGCCATCTTGGCTCTTACATTGGTGGCTGAATTTAATATAATTTAGCGGCACTTCGTTGGAGTATATCGTGTTTTCGTAACTCGACACACGTCTGCCATCGAGGTGAATCTTCCTGAACTGTTCCTGCTTAAATTTGCTGTCCCCTCGTGCGTTCATGTTTTCAGCAATAATCCGTTAAACAACTTTATTATCCTTTATATGACCAAAACGGTTGATCCACCTTGTTAGCTATCTAGGACACGGAGCCATTGTAACAGTCCTGTATGAGAGCTAGCCTAGCCAAGCTAATAGTTTGCTAAAGAAACGCACAAAGGTGGACAAAGACAGCCATCGTTACAGTTTCACATAAACGGTCCTGCCAAGTCAAACGGAAAATGCCACTTACATGTCTTTAACCAACGTCAGGGACAGTATACATGGCTGTAAACGTTAGCTGACGTTAGCTGGCTAAAGCTAGTTTAACATACAATAACAAGCACTGGGCAAAGTCAACCCCTTACCTGCCATCTGTGACACGAAGGCATCTGCCGCGAGAGACATTGTGATGTTGAAATATCCTTACTGATAAATAATAATTTATATGGTTGATGAGGTCAATTCCACTGCATGCAAGTTTAAGGGCAAGTGCTTGTTCTGCAGTCATCGACTGGTGCGCCCGCGATTATTGTCCCGGGCAGTAACTATGGTTCCGCTTTCCGCTTGAGCTTGAAACATATGTCTGGTATTGTAATTATGTGTGGATTATCTCTGTCATAAAATGCTCGCCTATGTGTTTGTGTAGTGCGGCTTTCTCTGCAGTCTGCGGTGAGGTGTGATGACGATGTATACAACTGGAAACGGTGGACAAAATAACAGAAACATCCCATAGTGCTGTCCAGTACAGAACAGCGAATTTTAGCCCTAAAACCGTCAAACTTTTGGATCAGATTTGGAACAGTCTCAACAACTGAACAGCATAAAGTGTGCAAACTGTAGAGTATAATGTGCATAGTGCATAATGTTGGGCATGTGTTCCTTTTATTATCACTTCCTGGTTATCATTCTGTTATTGTTAATCAAATTTGATTACGTCACACGTTGTCCCAATCCAGGAGACTGTTTAACTACTGACAAATATTGTAATGTAGGTTGTTTTCCTGACCCAACTCTGGCAGATGGAGCGTTAAATCGTTTATATCTCTTTCAGGCTGCAGTACTCCGTGCAACCACCCGAGGGCGGTCCTGCTTCACGACAGTCAGGCTGGAGAAAGGTAGGTTGGTGTGATACACATTAGCCAACATGCATACCGTCAACCAGTCGCGAGCGCATACATCTCAGGCAATTTAATATAGAATGTTCACAAGACAAGAATTCGCGGTATACATTTAATGCCACAATATATGGCGTTTAATTTATATTCAAAAGAAATAAAGCCTATTTTGCACACTGGTACTCTCCAAGCACTGTTGTCAAGCTTATTTGTCATACATTTATGTCAACAAAAAATGTCCGTGTTGTCTTGTCAACGAGCGTGTATAGACGCTTTTCTTTGTTTGTTTTTTGTTTTGTTTTTTTCCTGTCTTTATTTTTTTATATATATCTGTCACAACATACAAAAGCAACTAAGTACGCACAGCATGGGATTCGATTAAAATAAATGGCAGTTGTTTAGTGGTTTGCTGAATTTCCCACAGCGGAGCAAAACAAGTCGAGTATCCTCCCCCGGCTGCTGTCTCAAATTGCAGACATGCGGCCCTTCAGACGCTTTTGTGAGTGAATATTTGAGCTTCTGTTGGCCTGCCTGGTCAACTATGTGGTGGATCTGCAGCATGATAGATATTCCATGTTGCTCATGTCAGCCTCTTTCCTGCACGTTTAACCCCGTCTCGACCGGAAGCCACCAATTAATGCCTCTCATTTACCTTACATCCCACCACACACGCACAGAGAGAGAGAGAGAGAGAGCAGATTTCTTTCACCTCAAGTAGCCCTGTCGCTCCTGCGCTGTGCGTAATGCGTAAAAAGAGCATATTTTTGCAAGATGCATATGTTTTAACCCTAAATCAACGCTAATAGTCGATACAGGATATAGTCCATGTCTGATAAACATTCCGGGCATTACTGAAGTCTGTGTAATCATTGCCACATTTTAACATTTTGCATTCCAGCGACTTGAAAAAACGTACCTCGCATTTGAAATATTTTAACGGAACATCAACTTATGTGTATGTTTTAGTATATATATGATCTATTTTAGAGCAAGCTGTCGCTTAAGTGATGTTAAGGATCACAGTTTATCCACGGAATCAATGGGAATAAATCCTCCCACTTGAGAACATACTCGCATTTTTCACGTTTTAAATAGCATTTCTTCAATCTAGTAGTTGGCTCTTTGTTTGAGGCAAATATGAAGACGATGAATATGTCTTTCATTTATAAACAATGGTCAGAGTGACTTCTACGTCACTTCCGTTAATCCTCACCATCCCGTCATCCCCCGACAGAGGAAGTGATTTGTCCGCTGCATAAATATGATCACAACATACAGTGTGTGTGTGTGTGTGTGTGTGTGTGTGTGTGTGTGTGTGTGTGTGAGTGAGTGAGTGAGTGAGTGAGTGAGTGTGTGAGTGTGTGTGAGTGAGTGAGAGGGGGACAGATGAGAAAAATTTCACAGTTTTGCAGTTTGGAACATTTTTAATTTTTATCATCTAAGTAATTTATCAAAACATTTGCACATATAAAATTCTTACACGAAGAGTTTTTCTCTTTTTTTCAAAGATGAACACAGAAAATAAGGAACAGAGATGTTGCTCGCTACAAAGAATAAAATATGCTTCTAAATAATACAAATACAAATAAGTACTGTCGTAGGCTAATAACAAATCAATAGCATATTAAACTGGAATCAAAGAGTGAACGTATTCTTTGAAAATGCAACATTATGCTGTGTCAGAGAGGATGATTTCAAGCCTCTCTGTACTGAATCAGACAACAAACGTTTCAGAAAGTTCTGTTCATTAAAACCCTGTAACCCTGAGAAAATATGTTGGATTTACAGTCAACTCGTGCATCAGAAACCTCCTACCTACCTACCTGGCTGTTTGGAATTCTCTGTATACTCTCCCGTGCGTACCAATGTATGACCCCCCCCATAAACTGAACAGTTATTCACCCTTTGGAGATAAAAAAAAAAAATCAGCACGATATGGCTACTTGTCCTACTAAATATGCATTGTTTTTGGATGCTCCTCTATGTACAAAATAAAAGCTAAAACATTATTTATCCAACCATTCTGCAAGCCAGCCGCCGCGCAATTCAGCGTCTGTGCTTCTCCGGTTCGCCTCTTTAAGCGCCAGTTTGTGGAAACAACATTTTGGTCATGTGCATATTCATAAGTTAGGCGATCTCATCTTTTAGGTAGCTATAATAAAACCCTGTACTATGTTTACCCTGTAGAAAAAAAAACCCTGTTTTCTCCAGACACAATCTCCACTTGCCTCGCTTCTGCGCCTTTATTATCTAAATAAGAAACAACTCCCTAATTTCACCAGAGATGTCAGACCAATACAACCTTGACGATTACTTAAATGGAAGACTAAAATAGATTAATGAATGAAATGTCACACTAAAATTGGATGCAGCCTCAGAACGTCTGAGAAACGAATGTATAAAGCCTGTGTAGAAGGACAACCTATCGCTTTAAAGCCGTGTAGGATTGTTTCAGGACTGCGGTCACCCTGGATCCCTTTAGCATCGTCAGTTTTGGAGGGTGAAGGTGCTCACATGGCTGCCTGTGACGGCCGAACCGCTCCCAGCGGTCCGCGCTCACACAGTTATGGCCGCCTTCGCGCTGCTGTCGCTGCTGCTGTTGTTGTTGCTGTCCGTCGCCTTCTTGTTTTTGCTCCTTCCTTTGGTGTTCGGCAGCTTGTTGTCTTTCTTCCAGCGCATGCGCCGATTCTGGAACCACACCTTCACCTGCCGCTCGGACAGGCAGAGCGCGTGGGCCACCTCCACGCGCCGGCGGCGCGTGAGGTATCGGCTGAAGTGGAACTCCTTCTCGAGCTCCAGAACCTGCTGGCGCGTGTAGGCCGTCCGTAGCCGCTTTGGTTCCGGGCCCACGTGGTTCGGATTGACTGGAAAAAATGAGGGACAGAGGGAGATAATTAAAGCGTTTCTCTTATGTTTACATTAAATGGTACTGGGCCTACTATCAGCATTTAGCATTGTTCTCATACGAGTATATAACAATGTACACGAAATTAAGATAAATAAAATTGAATTAGTTTAGAAATAAAAAATAAATAAAACGACCTCTTATTTGAACCTTATTGCAGATATTATCATGTGGCAGTTTGTAGAGTTAATCTTCATTTGTGGTTGACAGGGAAGAACGATTTTTTCTTTTAACTTACAGCTTTTCGTTCAGCCGCAACGTTGCACATACAGACACACACTATAACGCGCGCGCGCACACACACACTCACACACACGCTGTGGCAGGGCCATAAAACTTTATAGGGGTTGTAATTCTCTCTGACTCTCACTGAGATCATAAATAACTCAACAACACAAACCAGCTCACAAATGGACAAAACGCAAGAAAGAAAGAAAGAAAGAAAGAAAGAAAGAAAGAAAGAAAGAAAGAAAGAAGAGCGAGAGCGCGCCTGGTAGAGAGGACACATAAACATGGGAATCAGAAGAACTAAAATGATGGAGAAATGAAATGGAGAGAATGTGAATTAGAGATGTAAAGATGAAAACCTGCAGGCTGTCTCACCATGAGCGACGTGCACTTTCTTCATCCACGGGTAGACAACAATAGGCGGCTTGTCCTTCCCCTGGCAGGCCGTTTTTCTCTGCACCTGAGCGGGCTTTGCACAGGTCATCCAGGCCTGGCACTGCAGGTCACCCACGGAGAACCTCTCCTTGCCGGCTGCGCCTGTCTCTCTGTAGCCGGGGAAGGGCGCAGCTTGGTGCTGCGAGTGGTCCTCTCCATCCTCCCGGTGGTGCCCCTGCAAGGAGTGTTGATAGCCGGTTTGTTGTGGTGTGTATGGAGGCGGAGGGGGCTGCATGGACTGATAGCCTCCTCCATAACTACCACTGTCCTGGGGGTTGTTGTAATACCCCCCTTGGTCACTAAAATTACTGTAATCTTCTTCACAAGGCGGGAACTGCGGCTCAGCATATTTACAGCTCACCACGTAGGACTCCATGATTGATTTATAGCGAAGCTGGTAGGAGAATACTAATTTTTCTTTCTCTCCCCTCTCTCTGTCTCTTTTTCCCCCTCTGGCATCAAGCCATCCTGCGGCTGTCAAATAGACGGACGGCCGCGCGGGCCACGTGACCCTGCGGCCAGCCAATGAGAGACCGCACTTTGGGTTGTTTATGTCAGACGTAATGGGATAATTTGAAGGAAAAAAACGTTCATTATAGGACTAATGAAGTTTTTCTGTCGTGGAAAAATGGTAAAGAATAGATGTTTGTGGAATGAAAAATAAGGTTAAGAATCCCACAGGCCTCTGCCATGTGGAATCTGATTACCACTCCAATAAATTAGGAAAATTTTAGTAGGATGCATGTTATACTTAAGATGTAGGTTCAGTCTATCTATCTGTCTATCTATCTATCCATCAATCTATTTATCCATCTATTTATCTATCTATATATCTATCTAATCTTGTCTCTTTATCTGCCCACTCCCCACCCCCTCCCACACTCAGCACCTATTGAAAACGCAGGGACTGTAGATTTATGACTTTTAGCTGAATGACTTTTACCCCCACACAGATGGCCAGGGCTGAAAAATTAATCTCGCCCATATTGAAGGCCGGCTGGGCCATATTTGGCCTTGTGGCAAGTCAAAGGGTGGACAACAAAACATGGCCAGTCAGAAAGGCCTCCAATAAAAGAATGAGATAAAAGGATTCCAGACAGTGACTAGTAGTTGGCTTTGTTAGGCTGGGGTCAGCCTGAGGTGTCCCGCTCACCACCACCGCCTCAGCTTTTAAAGGAGGGAAAAATGCATTGCTCGTCTTAAAAAATGATGCTAAAGCAAGCTGAACGAGAAGAAAATGCGACAGGCCTGAAAAATGAAAGCAAATTAGGGTGGATATATAGAATCGAAAGAGTGAGAATATGCTAAATTTAAGCCCTCACATGAAGAAAAAGTCATATAATGAGGATGCTTTCATCCAGTGGGCACCGCCTGCTTGGGTAATTTGTCTTTCGTTAAAATAAGCTTAAATTCCAGGGTCTTAAAAAGCCATCTCTGCAGTGAGAAATAGCCCATAAGTGAGTGTTATGTCCTCCAGGAGTTCTAGAGGGTTTCCTCTTTGGCTGCAGCTGCTCTCAAAGGATGCTCAGCCAAAACCTCTTAATATGTCCTTGTATTACTTCTGCCTAATATAGCCTGTAATAATACTCTTAATAAAGAAGAGGAAGAGAATGTTTTTGCTTGGCTGGGGCATTAAAGGAACTCATGCGGAGGGTGTAATGGGTTTGAAGATCTTGGCATGGCTGACAGAGTGCAAGTGAACTAAAGCTTCCATGGGCTTAATCTATCTGATCTAATGAGTCATTTGTTCAGAACAGCTCATAATGAATGTCAGAAAGTGGCTGAGAAGTCATAAAGTGGCAGAAACTCACTTTTTTTTGTCAGTTTTAACAATTTTCCTGCAATGGGCTGTAAACATGAAAACAAAATCTGGGTGGTGAATGTGTCTCTTGCCTCAGTATCTTCAACACAGATGCCATTGAGCAAATCCCTTTCGCCATATTTTGTGATTGGAAGTGTTAATGTACACCAGTGTGCTCTGAAAAAGCAACTTCTTCATTGTTTTTCACCCCATAGGAAGATTTTTTTTAACCACTTTATTATTTAAAGCATCAATTTCAGACATTTAGCATCAAATTTAGCACAACATATTACAGCCACATTAGCTACAGCCCCTCATGAACAGAGTGGGCTGCACAGTCAAATCTTCATTAGGTTTGCATGGACAGCACCCACCAACCAAGGTTCTGTCGCTACATGCTGCAACCAAATAGCTGATTTCTTAATCAAGACCCAACTGAGCGGACCTTCATGCTGCCAGGGAATTGGATCCAGTCACCTCACATGCTGTGTAAATCTGCATGTGCAAACCATCCTGCTTAATTTCAGTTTGGACGCAAGTTGCAAACAATGACCTAACCTCCCCATCATCTCTTTGGAGTGTCTGGCGAATTTTAGAATGTGAAAGAGAGCAAGACCACAAAGCAAAAGCACTGTTAACAGTCATCAGTTTCTTTTTCCCTCGTCTTGGACTTTGATAGATGGGTAGTCATCGCCCATAGACTCCCCTAGAACCCAATCTGTGACTGAGGCAGCTCCACACACATTCGGTTCTACAGGGTATATATAGGCGAAGGTTCACTTCATGGCTCGCTGCTGATGGCTTCTTTTTGTTGTTGACAGTGATTTACACACATGCCCTCACAGGTTTTTTTTTTCATTGTATTTGTTATGCCTCAAAATGTAAAACACCATTTAACCGATCCCTTCATTTTTTAAAGATGTGCATATTGTTCAACATGATGTATCAGTGTCATTGTTTAATTTATTGAAACCATTAATGGTGCTGTAGCATGTAGCATTTTGACATCAATAACTCATTAAGGCACACCACATTAATTCTAATACATAAGTGTAATTACTGTAATAAAGCAAGACCATCACCTAGAAGAGTGGCAGCCCCAGCAGTGCATTGTGGACAAGGAGGATATTGGGTTGGGAAATCTGCGTGAAATCTGTCTCGCAGGGCAGTGGGAGAGTGATTTACAGACGAAAGCAGCGGGAGGGGCGTACGCTCGTCATCTGCGGCTAAAAGTTTGCCATAAATGGTGGAACAAGTGAAACGCCAGTGAAAGAATTATGATTAACACCAGCATTAAGAACACCAGTAGATAAGTGGTGTGAAACAAGTCAGCCATGTATTGATGTTTGTACGCTCTTCATCCCAATCCATCATTCAGCTCAGCCCTGCAAGAGCATTTCTAATTAGTCTGTGACCTTGGTGGCCACTAAGCACCCATAGCTCTCAGCGAGTGCCAAGATCTTCATTGAGGAATATTTTCTTATACTGGATTGGAAAAACTGTGAAATCAAGAATCATTTGCTTCCATAGAAGAGAAACCTGAACAAACAGTAAAACGGTTAGTTGCTGATGGCCTCATGTGCTTGAACAAGCCTTGTTTGTTTGTTATTCTGGACATTGTATAACAAGCAGGGAACTGTTGTGCAGCCGTTGGTAAATCCACCGTTTTTCACATCTTCACCAGCCATAGAGGTTTTGAGGAGAGAATAACGACATCTGGTCACCTGCCAAAGTTGGTAATCAAGCGACCAGCTTGTTTACAAGCTACCAGCCGCAGTGCAAACGTGACCAGCATTGGGACGGTCGCTAATCGCAATTTCAGATTAGACTGAGATGTGAAGATTGCAATGCTGGAAAGAAGGTGGCCCTGGGGGCAAGTTTAAACTTCTCATTTAGATCCTGCTGAAATACATTTATGATGGTCCCCAGCTCCAATATAATTCAACATCTGCTGTCAGCTGGCCAGTGGAAGCACTGCAGACTACATCCAAGGATGCTGGAGTTTAGATTATAATCAGGCACTCTGCAAAGAAAGGTAACTTTACCAGTAGGTCTGATAGCATTGGTTGGTATTTTTGCTGTCGTTGTTATTCTCTCGTTGTACACTGGTTTGGCTTTGGCACATATTAAATCAAGGGTAAAATATCATGTATTGATTTTCATCCCTCTCGATTTGTCAGTGCTCCACTGAAGGCAACGTTATCGCCTTTTTCCATTCCCATACACCACGTCTTTATCCACACAGTAATGTATTACTTACTTGCAGTTTGCACAGATACTATAGGAGGTGTTGAGCATATGTATTTGCTGTAAGTTTTGGTCAAGACGCCACAGGGACTTTCTGTTTCTGTTTCTTGCCTGGGGCAGTTTTATGTGCTCTGGCAGAGACTCATTTTGTCCGTTTACATTTACTAAATTCCCATGGCCGTTTGAATGAGGGGCTGGTGAAAACCAGTCTGAACCATTTGTTGCTATAAGGCAAAAAAAAAAGAAGCTTGAGTTGCATGGAATGAGAGTAACAGCAAAACTTTATGTAAAGCACGATTGGTTTCATGTGGAAGAGTGGGAAAGGTGAGCACAAAAGGGTTTGAGCTAAACATTGATTCAAATGGGTTTGGTTTGAATAATGAAACTCCAGAGTTTAGAGCACCGATGTGCAGATAAAGTAAATCTATTAATCCATGCCTCCACTTAAAAAGGACTTTGACCTAAAACTTTCATTTTTCACAATTCCTCCAACCTAAACTGCTGAATAGGGGGTTGAAAGCTGGAATCATTAGCTTGCACCTTTTGAATGGGGCTCCCTAGCTCTGAACTTTGGTGGACTCCCTTTAGAGACAACAACAACAACAGGGTGATGTTTCGGTTTTTTGAAAGAGCATTCTTCTTTAAGAATGTAGCCTAGCTGCCGTCAGGTCGCGCGAGGGTCAATCAGAATCGTTGACCGCTGGTTCACCGTTTCATTAGTCCTCGCGCTGGACAGGGCCACGCAGGGGCTCGAGCTGGGGACCATCCAGAGTTCACGCGGCCTGCGGGAGCCGCGAGCCCATTGTTTCACTGGTTTCTCTCTCTCTGTGTAGATGGATTATTGTTGTGCGAAGGCTAGTTTGAAATTAAAGGGTTAAAGTGTGAGAAAACGAGGATTGTGAGCATTTTATTTCAAAATACGCTTCGCTGATTTCATTTACATTTTTTTATGGGGTTTGCAGAATTGAACTGATGTTTTTCCATTTCTGGAGCTGCCAATCCCCATATACCATTTTCAGTTATTGATAAGCTATTGGTTAATGTCGGCTCGTATCAGGACGAATATTCCTCCATTACTCACTAATTTCTTAGACATCCAGTAACATGTGACCATGCAGTCTGTCTGAATATTCGAGCTGTAAGCTTTATGTTATGCACATTATTTTCGTCTTGCACTCAAACCTTGTGATTTCCACACTGAGCTCTGCCCACAAACAGCGCAGTAAACAGCCACACACACACACACACACACACAGCCTATGCCCTTTAACTCTTCAATAAATTCGCCTCTCATCCACAGTTGGGTGTGTGATATAAAGCCATTCAGATGCGGCTTTTCTTTCTGGGGTCGTTTCACTTTTTCATCTTAGACAGGCTGACCGCCGGCTCACCCCTCCGCCCCCGGCCCTGTGCCGGGTCAAAGCCGAGCTGAGAGCAGCTTTAACCCGGTTTAGACATTAACTGCGACCTCCAGCCCTGAGAAGCCGCGCACCGTCTCGGACTGACCAGCGCGGACACGCAGAAGCCGAGAAATCCTGACTGTAAATTAGACGAAACTCTGAAATCTTATGCAACGCAAACACTGGTCGCAATGTGTTTTTACTCAAGGATGCAGAATCGTGTATTTGTTATGGCTTCAACCGCAGCAGCGAGTCTGTGGGGATCATTGTTTTATAGGCATGAGCGGCCTGTGATTACAATTTGATCAGGCCCAATCACATAACCGCAAATGTAAATTCAACTAAGATTAAATTAGAAAATAAATTAAGAAAAATCGAGGTAAGAAATGTGTAGACTATGGTTTATTTATTTAGCCTATACTGTCTACTATATTTTTAACTGCAGACTAATAATCAATAGAGATAAAAAAAAATAAAAAAAAAAACAAATCATTACACTGTGAACAGCATAAATCCTGGAGTCCTACCACAAATATTAATGGCTGAATGGCTGTAGTTACCGTGAATGAGCCTGGACTGAAAAACCTTTGGATGTCTGAAATTAGAGCCCGATCTGCTGCTGGGCTGCAGAATATCAGCCAAACACAATAGGCTGCCGTTTTGTGCCATAACACAGTGAATTAAAATTTGATGCAATCATAAAATAAAAAAAAAATAAATGAACAAATAAATACCATTCTTCCTCTCGGGGCAGCCGTCAGCCTGCAGAACATTCAGCTTCGTTCGTGCACAGAAATATAATTGATAAATAACACATAGAATAATATAAAAGTGTTCTACACCCTGACCGTGATTTAATTAAAGGTTGTTTGAAAGATTAATGCCACTGTTGTCATGTATTTTTGCGGCTTTGGAGTCCCCAGCTGTGGCTGGAGTCACACTGTGCTCCTCGTCATAAACTGTTGGTATACAGTCCTCCGTTTACAGCCTGTAGAGGAGTGAGGCTTTGTGGGAGCAGAGATGCTCGTAAAATTTAACATCACAAGAAAGCGCCATAACTCATGATAACTCAAACTGTGTTTACACATACGCACCAACATCCACCAATATGCGACCAGCGTAGGAAATCATGTTGAATGCGGCAAGCAACATTCAAACCCTCAGTGCAACGACAGGTTAACCTAAACTGTGCTTTTCATTTCAAATGCACCTACAATTTTTAATTATTATTATTATTATTATTATTATTATTATTATTATTATTATTATTATTATTATTATTATTATTATCGTTGTTGTTGTTGTTATTATTATTATGTCGTTCCTAAATGGTAGATTATGATGTCAACATCCTAAAGATGATAATCCTCCACATGTGGAATAAGATTTTGCGGCTTAATCCTAATCAAAAGCACACATGCTGCGGAAATCGTTCACACACACACACATGCGCGCACACACACACTCACACGTACTGTTTCATTTTCTGCCAAACACGTTACAACACAAACCTCTGTTCACTTAAAGAAAATCGACGAGTTCAAACGGAATCTCAAGGAGCAGATATTTGATATCAACCACCCTGTGAGGTGGGGGCAGACACAGACAGCAATATTAAACCCATGATCCTAAACTGGCCTCCTTCAAAAGTGTTTCCACGGGCCTTGAAAGTCCTTAAATATTTTAGATTAAAAAAATATTTTAAATGCGTTTGAGAAATTAATGACTATACTTAAACGTGGATTTATAGGATCTGAAGGTAAATTATTAAATAATCCTGCATCCCGGACGAGCTCTACCCTGTACTGACAGGTTCTGTTCACATAGAAGACATTTCAGAAATTATCAGTTCACTTGAAAATGTAAAAATATAAAACAAACAACATCAGCAGCGTGTCTAAAGTGAAGTCTTACCACTGAAACACGCCTTGAACGTCACCCGGACAAGGCCTGAACGTGATGTCCGAATGTCCAACATGATGTGAGTGTCCTTTCAGAGAAAACTACAACCTCTGGAGTGACTTAATTGTATTATATTTTGGACTGACTACAGGTGGATCTTTGGACCCCCTCACCCACTCAGGCAGGGGCCGTTGGTGGCTCCACGGACCACATCTTGAACACCACCCCCTCCTCTGTCCCTGCATCTGCCCCCCTGCCCCTTCCAGTCATAATTTCATATCTGTGCCAAATATGAAAACGAGACACACTTACTTGTTCTGTTCTGATCTCGCGTTAAAACACGGATGTTCGTTACTGTAAAATCCCGTTGGCGCGGATCGAAGCAGATAATTGGAACCGTCTCCGTTGTTTCTCTCAGAGACACAAAGAGCATTCTGTTGATTTCGGACAAATATCGGCTACCAATCCCATCTGGCCGCCTGTCGGCTATTCTCTCTGAGTTATATTTTGGGGCTTGTCAAACCGCCGGCAATAAAACACACTTTATTACCGTCACGTGTTCAGGGTTTTTTCTTTTTTTTTTGTCGGCTGCTCCCACGCGGGTTCATAAATTATTAGGCCCTGCACCGAGAGCTGCTTTATTCGATAATGGCGCCAAAGAAAAAAAAGCTTTATCTCTGGGGGTTTGTGCTGGTGAAGATTAAAAAAGCCCTTTGTGGTCCTTCTAACTTCGAGAGATTTGAGTGGTTTTCAGTAGTTTTCCTCTATTCGATTTCATTTTTACCATTTTTTAAAGATTTCTCAGTTGCTGTTTTCGAAGATGCAAAGGGATGTTTGTGCAGTTTTAATCCATTGTTTTCCCTTCTTCGATGTCACTGGGGCTTTGTGGTTGTTAGAATAATGCAAGGCGACACGCGCTGCTTAGAGAAATTGTGTTGGACGTTTATGAACGCAGTCCAATCTGTGCGTAAAAACTCTATTTCGTGTGCGTAAAACGGAGACTGTGCGTGCTGTCACCCCGTAGAGACCCCCGTGTGGTTTGCGCTGCGGTCCTTTCCTCCAAAACAAGCAGAGACTAAACGCTGTTTGCAGTTTTCCGGATGTTTCTGGAATGCTGTTTGGAGCATTTGTTTCCTGCTTTGATTTCCGTAAATGGGGAGCAATAAAACCATAAACTGGCCCTGTGAAAACAGACCGCGCGTCTCTGTGTGTGGCTGCGTGTCAGCTCTGCGGCTGCTCAGGACATTCAAGAGTCAAAACAATGAATTAAATCAGGAGTTACACATAAAAAAATCTTAGGCCTCCTTTGAAATACTTCAAATAATAACAATCATATACCATATAATAGTAATATCAATAATAATAATAACAATGTTAATAATGCCAGAAACGTCTGGAATGGAACTTGATCAAGGAGCATTAATCCAGCCATCTATCTTCAGGAAAGTAACACGTATTTCATATATTTATTTAATCATTTGCAACAACAACTGTCTTTTCTGGTCTTTTTACAACTATTTTTTTATTTTATTCATGTTTGTATTTATTCATGTACTTTTGATAAATGTTGCTAAATATCCCCACACCGGCAGAACAGTTCATTTACTTATTAATAACAGTTTTTATTAATACGCGAGAAGACAAAATTTATAAGAGATGTTTCATGTTCAAAATCTGTAGGGCCAAAGAATCCGTTTTCTTTATCTTTTCCTTTAATTAACAAAGTGTCAGCGCTGTTTTATACCACGACCCACTTGAATTCATAATTTATAGCGCCTTGGCTTGGCGTCCTGCGTAATAACGCCTCCCAGCTGCTGCAATAGAAAAGCAGAGCGCCATGTTGGTGGTGCATTCAAGGTAACTGGGAGAGGAGAAATCTCATGACCTCCAAGCTGAATGAAGTGGAGGGTGAAGGAAGGTGGTTACCAGAGTCTGAACCGAGGTTGATGAAAACGCACAGAGCTGGAACCTGTGCGCTGATACTGCTGCAGAAAAATATCATCCTTGATTCTGTAGCGCCATCTAGTGTTCAATATACACTGAGCCGTGTCAGCTCTAGCGTGTGTGAGGCTCACGGAGGATGCAGCTGTGCATCGATACTGTAGTACTGCCATCCAAAGATGTTTTCGGGTTTGATTGTTTTAATCTTTGAGTACGAGGAGCTTCAGCAGCAGTTTTGAAGACTTTATTGAAATTAATTGTCAGTTATTTGTCACTCAGCGTGCGTATTATCATGCAGTTCTGTGATGCAAAACACCTATTATAATAAAAATATTCTTCAAATAATGAATTTAAAGTTTTAGAGCAGTGTGCAGCTTTGATGCAGGTATTCGCTTTTTGAGTCCTTTCTGCAGCGCACTGTCTCATATTTCCTGGCTTTTAACGCCCCCTAGTGGATCATAACAACAACAGCACTCTTGGCATAAACATTTAAAAAAGGGTCCATCAAAAGCTTAACCTAAAAATCAATTCATATTCAAAGCCATATAATCGGAAAGATACTGTGACACATCATACTTATAATATCTCTCACACTTTTTATAATCAATATTAAATCTAATAGAAAATGTGTTTAATGTATGTAAAAAAGTCTTTAAATAGCCTTTGCACTTGTGTTAGCATCCTTTTTTTATTACCTGTATCAGATGATAACAGCCAGCTGCTTCACTTCAGGTTAACTGATCAAGCTGTGTGAGTTCTGAAAAAAAAAGTCAATAAAAGAAACAAACAATCAGTGAAATGCATAAAGAGCCTCTAAAAAACATGAGAAAAATGACCTGTCACTAAAAAGTAATGATCACTTGTCCACATTATCAGTTCTTATATTTAATTGTGTTTTATTTTGTAGTGGTTTGGTTGTTTTAAATAAAACCAGGTGAGGTTTATTCCGTAGAAATCAGGCTCTCAGGACAAACCTGCAGGTTGTTTTCTTCTTCGTACACATTCAGCTGAATGTGGAGCCTTGCACCATCCTGCCGAGCAGAGAGACAGCCATGTTTTATACTAACCAGGGAAACACAGGACATCACTAACTGCAGGTTTCTGTCTCAATCTGCCTGTCTCTCAGTCTCTGTTTCTGTCTGTCTGACTTTCCTTGTGTGTCTTTCTGTGTGTCTCAGGCTTTAATTTAATGTTTGTCTCATTCTCTGCATCACTGTCTTCCCTGTCTCCCTTTGTCTCTTTGTTTCTCTCTCTCCAACCCACACACACACAGAGATCTGCTGCTGCATTGCAGTAGGTTGTAAATACTGAGTGCCAGCTGAGCTTGACTGAGCAGAACCAGTGAAATACTGTCTTTGTTTCTCTCTATCTCTCACACCCCGCCTTCTGTCCGAGCTCTGTCGTCATGAGAAGGAAAAAAAAAAGAAAAGAAATGTAAAATTCAGAAAAGGAAGAAATACTGTCTCTGTCTCTTTGTCTGTCTGACACTCAGGCTGCCCTCGTAAAAAAAAACGAACATCAATGAAAACAAAAAGCAGGAGGAAAGGATTCCTTCTGTCTCCTTCTGTCCATCTGTCCAAGTGCGTTTTATGGAGGACAAATTCAGCTGCTTCTACAGATACCCCGGCAGATTTCATATAAAAGCAGTGTGAAAAAAGACAGCTGATGGCGATCCAATGAGAGACAGAAAACCTGTTCATGGCACATAAATGCCCGTTTTTTTAAAAGCTTTTTTTTTTTTACACTGAAAGAACCACAAGTATCCCTTATGTACTTCAGCTGATGGACACAAATGAAGCCACTTTGTGTATACTGCTGCATTAAACACATGCATATCCACAAAAACAACCAAAAGTTGCAATGTGCATGAAGAAATATTTCTTAAGTGACCACATTGAGGATTGCAAATGGCAGAAACAGTAAGCACACATCCCATCACGATCTTTAGTTATATTCTTCTGGAATTGGTTGTTGTACATTGTTGTCACAATGTACAGACTTAAATGGAGATATAACTTGGCCTGCTAATTGCAGCCAAATGCAGTTATACAACATGAGTCATAAAGGCTGGTGCTCTTCCCCTGTAACCCTTTCCAGGAGCCCTGTGACTTGACTGGAGTATGTGGCAACAGGAACAGTTAAACAGAAGCCATCTTGTAACATGGCACCCTGTTTATTGTGTCTCCTAATGCTGCCATACAGAAACTATGTTCATATGCAACTTTTAACTGGATGTGCCATTAGTGTCAATGTATCACAATTACACATTCAGATATTGTGCAATATTCTGCAGTTTAGCTGTAAAAACCTGCTTATTTCACTTATTATTATTACTTATGGAAATTAATAACATAATGTACAGAAGAACATAACTGCTGCATTAAATCTACACACACGCATCTATAGCAGAGAAATTATTGTATATATATTCGTTTTCACATCATCACGAGTGTTAAACTGCGGTTCAAGTGTCAATGCTCAGTGTTGGTACCTGGTGTGTGAGTCTGCTGGACTCCATTTTCCTCTGCAGCATCCTGAGATCAACAGAACAAAATAGACAAGAAAATGAGAAACCCGAAGCAGATCAAAAGGAAATCTCGGTCAGAAATCTGTGCAAAATGCGTCTGTCCGAGGAGAGTTTGGAAGAGTTGAAGACAGTCGAAACACATGCAAGATAAATCTACGTGCTCTTCTTCGCCTGTGAGCAGCCAGTTTTTTCATAGCCTGTCGGTAATAAACGTCATTTTATGTCTGATGTGTGGAAACACGAGACGTTCGTGCTGCTCGTCGTGACAGTAAAACGTAGCATTTAACGAATAAATCAGACAAACCTCGATTCGGGAGGGGGAGAAACTGCAGAAAGAGAAAAAATGTAGAGAGAAATCGACCATGGAGGCGCGCGGGTACCGAAGAGCAGTTCTGGACCGAGAGCGCGCGAGGTACGGCTGCCCGTGAGGGTAAGCGCCGCACGCGCGCACATGACAGTTAGCGGCCAATAGCCGGCGGTGCTGGCTCGTAAAACGGGTTTATGATAACTCTCTCTCTGTGTGTGTGTGTGTGTGTGTGTGTGTGTGTGTGTGTGTGTGTGTGTGTGTGTGTGTGTGTGTCCATAAATCACGAGACAGAAAGTGGAATTTGTGGCAGCTGCACTTAAGAGAAAGTATTTCCAAATAAATACACACACTTATACAGATAGAAACACACACACACACACACACACACACACACACACACAACGTTGGGTGCGTGTGTTTTCGGTGCCTGTTTTGTGGAGAGCGGCGATGGAGGCCACAGAAATGTCCTGTCATCTCTGTCTGATACGAAGGTGGACAAAGCAGAAAATCATGACATTTTTTTACAGTAAAGGAAACCGAAATACTATCTCAACTTAATCAAAATAACTTTGGTTAAATTGTGGATGGATTAAATTCTACGGCGGTTTAATCAAACCGCAGCTCCCATAAAAAAATAGCTAAATTTATTTCTCCCCGGGTCAGACTGATTGTTTTATCCTAAATGCAAATGTGTGAATCGTGAATAAAAATTGGCCAATCGCTTTTCAGAATTATTATCACAATTTGTTCCAGTTTATGATTTAAATGTAAATGTATTTTTTGCACTGCCTCGGTAAACTCTCACCATATTCATGGTATATTTTCTGCTTCTTTGTTCTGTGCATTCCAGCTCCATTTCTCTGGCACCCTATGAATAGAGTGAAACACAAAAAAGAACTGAAAGTGAACCAAGGTTATTAGTGAGCAGAATAACCTGAAATATGAGCAGACTTTAAACTAGTCCTCGGCGACATGATTAAATCAAAGTGCTCCTTTACATTTCTTAAGTTTCTATAGTGTTAGAATTATTGCAATTGTTTGAGGAAAAGCTCAAGTCTTGCTTGCTATGACACTGGAATATTATTCTCATAAAGACAAAACATTCTTGCTGAGAACTGATTATTTTTACCACTTGAGGGCGGCGAAAACAAGATGTGACCACAGCATTGACTGATCCCCTTTTAACTTGATGTGTCAGCAGACAGTTTTTATTCATATCTACACTGAGCCGCTGTGGAGGAACATTATCAGTCATCTCAGGGTCGTGTTTGCGTCCGCCTCATCGATTTAAGTCCAATATTCAGCTCTTTTAGCTGGGAGGGGAATATCTGGCGCTGCAGCTGCTGAATGTGTGTGTGTGTGTGTGTGTGTGTGTGTGTGTGTGTGTGTGTGTGTGTGTGTGTTTTCACTGAAAACAGCTGCTGACAAACGACGCTTGAGCGTTGAGACTGAACCAAATCCGTAAAATTGTGGGCCGACAGATAAACGATGAGCTGTCACCTTGTTTTCACATTTTCATTCGATACGTTGCTGCTGTGAACTATCTTTTATGGCCGATATATGAGAATATTGTCCTTTTTTTCTGAGGAACAAGCTTCAAACGCACATTTGCTTTTACAAGCTGAACCCACCGATGACTGCAGTAAAATCCTGCTTTTCTCTCGGGACTCTTGTTGGAAGGAAAACAGACAAACTGAGGCAGCGCGGAGAGCAGATTTCATCAAATAATGGCACTTTGTCGCTGTATTTGTGACAGATTAACTCCTGGTTCTCCTTATATTTTTCATAACATGAGCCAAAATGGCCACAGTTGAATTCATAGCTTTTGTTTGTGTGTGCTGTGTAGCCATAAATGCAAACACTGCCTTTTATTTGGAGCATCTGATGGGGGCGTAATTCAGCACATGTGTGTGCTGTTTATGTGCTAAAACCTGATAATTATTCAAATGCACGAGACTTTCCAGGCTTTGATCTTAATGCCACATATGCTCACTCTTTCTTCGCTTCTTACCTCCGGCAGAGCAGATATATGAATATACTGAGGTCGTTATTCTCACTTCTCCAACCAGCATCCTCTTTATCCTCAGCAGCTTACATATCTGCATTCTGTCCGCAAGGAAAGATGGCTGCCATACAAAAACTGCAAGTCACTGGCTCCAGGTCTGAATCATTTCCATTTTCATTTAGCTCAAACCGAAATAACTGTTGCCAGACTTGAATTGGTGGTGCAAATCTTGTGAGTGCATTTTAATGGCTACATACCCTCCAGAAGCTTAAATAAACTGGGCTCATGGCGATCAGAGCATGTTCAGAGAATCATGGTGGTTTTATTCAACACCTTGAATATTGCAGGATGGTCTAATAGAAATAATCATTCACTCAGTCACTATGTTCCTATAATGCACCGAGGCTCTTTCTGCTGCAGAGAGAAGGAGTGAGCTTTTTAAATGACAGGATGCATGTAGTTTTGTAGTTAATACTTCTCACACCTTTCTATTATTTATGAGATATTTTCAATTTTTCAATTTTCATGACGGAAATAGTTCTAAATATAAAGGCATTTTTTAAAACTTTAAGTTAAGTGAAGTGAAGTTTTTTTTCCTTTCAGTTGTACTGTTTCGTCAGACAGGACGCAGGTCAAGGTGGCTTTAGAGTCTGGTTTTATTTTGAAGAGGAAACACAGAGTGGAAGCAGCTTCACACACTCCTCTGACTGCAGCGATGCCACCAGATGCCGGTGTTTTTAGTCAGTATTGTCTAAATTAAAATAGGGTGGATGAAGCTGTCGTTTAATATTCCTAAATGTCCATAATTTACTTCCTGCACCGACATTTCACTTCACTGCATTTATCTGACAGCTTTAATATTTTTGCATACAAAACATATGAAGAGCTTTAAAAAATTCTACTAAATTAAACTGCCCAACAGTTCATTCATTTACAGCTGAAATGATGAGTCAATTAATTATTTAATTAATTAATTGCCAACTATTTTGATAATTATTAGTCATTTTCATGTAAAAATGCTTCATGGTTCCAGCTTCTGAAATGTGATGATTTTCTGCTTTATCATAGAATTTAAATTTATTTTTAATAATTTTGAGGTTTATCTGTTGGTAGGAAAAAAACAAACATTGTGAACATGTTACTTTGTTATTGTTTGACATTTGTTATTTTTATGACATTCCTCACTATTTTCTGATTTACTTTACAAACTAAACAATTATTTGATAAATGCAGAAAATAATTAGCAGATGAATCCAAATGAAAATAGTGATTAGTTGCAGTCCTTAACCAAATAGTGCAAAATGAGCTCCACGTCAACCAACTGTAACAGTACATTCCTGCTTTTATTTTTATGCATGAGTCACACATTTTGCTCACTAATTTCAAAGACATTTTTACACTGGTATTTTTACTGAAGTAAAGCATCTGAATACTTCTTCCACTGCTGTCCATCAGTGAATGTCTGTTAGAGATTCTGAAAACATCAGGTTCTACTGAGATTTGAACTCAGATCGCTGGATTCAGAGTCCAGAGTGCTAACCATTACACCATAGAACCACTTTGAACTTCCTCAGCAGCGCGACACCTCCACCCAGCGGACAGAGTCAGTAACTACACATACTGTGTCTGCATCACACCCATGACCAGCGTTGTTTTTGCTTGAGTTTCAGTCTTTAAAACCACCTCCATCTTTACATGTCTTCGTCTTTGAGACAACAAATTAGCAGTCTTTGTTACTGACAAAATACATTTCAACTCATTCATTATTTTTTTTTCCACATGATGGTTCCACGTTCACTTTGTCCCTTTCAAACGAAGAACAGATTATTCATATGTCTTTACTTCCTCCTACGAATATATACGGGCACTAATCATTCTTATAAACAACCATTTTGCATGTAACTCACCTTATTTATTAAGGTCTATGTCTGCACAACTGCGCCGCTGTGAATTCATTTTATGTTACTGCAGACATTGTGTTGGGAACAACATTTAATCGGGAGCGATAATTTGAACATTACTTGCAGTCCAATTTAATTTCTGCATCACAATAAGTATTCCCTTTGTTGCTGACTGGTACTGCGGTCGTTTCGTTCATTTTAATTGATTACACCAGTTTCGGCGCTTTTGATCAGAATTTCTAAATGTGCTGTTGTTCTTCAGGTTTCGTTTTTGTCAATTTTTTTATTTACCTTTTTTACTTTTCTTGCCCCGTTTTGTCAAACAGATTTTTTTTTCTGTTATTATGGAATCATAAAAGAAAACTAGATTTTCAAGCTTTCTTAGCTTTTTTTTCATTCTTAATATAAAGATAGCGCGCAGTCAGTGTTTGGATGTTAGAAATGACTGTATTAAAATGATTTTTACGCTCGCAGTGTGAGTTACATCCAATTTTTTATTCATAGAAGGAAAACAGAAATAGAATTAAACTTCTGTGGTTCATTATAATAAACAGTGTTACTGTAGATTTGTGTATTTAAGCTGTGGTTCAGCCTCTTATGTTGGCTACACTGACGTATGGCAGCCTAAAATCAGGACTCAAACGCCACTCAGGCGTTAAGGCCTTTGTTTTGCGTTTTAATTCCCTGAAAAGTGAAATTTCCTGTGTTTTGTGGTCTCGGAGTCTGTAGAAATGAGGGTGTCTGGTCTCATCTGCAGACAATGACTTTAACATTTAGAAGGACAGTTGAGGCTCCAAGGCAGGAAAGGGTGTCCAATAAAACCATATAGTCACGATGACTGTCTGGGCTAAATGACTTTATGGTCCCTCTCAGTGTGTGCGTCTCTGTCGTGAGTGTGGGGAAAGTCACGTTTATTCTCCAAATGCATGCTGTTGGTTTATGACCCTGCAGTAGGATGAGCGCTGAGCAGATTATATGGCCGCAATAAATGAGGGAAGCTACGAGGCGCTGCACTGACTTTGACAAAACAAGGAGGCAGAAATGTCTCTCTGTGGACTGAAACTCAGACTACATACCTGAGAGCAGTGAAACACCTTGACGTTGGAATAATATAATCCTCATGAAAAACATAATAAATCGCGTTACTGCGCTATAATCCAGTGAAACGTCAAACATGAGATACTGCTTTTGTACTGTTTTTCCCTTGTAATAAATTAGGAAAATATAACGAGAAGCAAGAACACTTTTACTTTTGTAAGTAGGAATTTTACTGCAGTAGTGAAGTAGTATTTTGTGTGTGTATTTCATACAAAAATATAATAAATACAACTTCAACTAACTTGTATCATGGATATAATACGATTTAACAATATAATAAATAATAGTCTAAAAATGATTGTGTAAATAAAATATGTATTATTATTATTATTATTATTATTATTATTATTATTATTATTATTATTATTATTGCCACTAAAAATAATATTAGCAGTAGTCGTTGCAGGCTATGTTATAAAGCTGCACTAATACGGCTACTTAAACTATGCTATATATCGTAGAATTAGTGGAAATATCAAGTAAATCACATAAAATCACAAACACTGAGCTGAAACCGAAAATAAAAACATCAGGGAAAGTGCACAATTAACAATGATGAAATCCATCTTTTATTTAATGGGGAGAAAAATGCCCACAAGCAGCTTGTTTGGCCTAAATGAGCAGATGAAGGCCTCATTTCATCACATTTTGTCTCCAGTTAAATAACAGGACAGGCCTGCTGCTCCAGGCTAACATAGCCTGTTGTGTTTCCTCTCCTCCCAGAGTCCATCTCATCCTCATGAAAGTAAAAAAAAAAAAAACACAAAATATCTTTAATACCCCAATAATATTCCTATAATATCTTAACGTGATGTTACTGTACATTCTAACATGAATATTGTGCGTTGTTTCTGTGTGAAGTCCTCGTAAAAAGCCGTACACGGACTGTTTATTCTTTCAGGAGGTAAAAGAACCATCAGACTGCTGTCACACCATAGCTTAGCCATGACTGGTGTGTGTGTCGAGGATTATAGGCATGACCATATCTGCATATTAGACCCACAGTAACAACAGATATACATAGTAACAATGACAACAACAGCAACAACAACAATAACAACAAATATGCCCATCAGGCTACATGCACAGTTTATAAAAACAAAACAAGGAAGCTTATTCTGTTTTGAGGAACAAATTGTTAAAAGTTCCTTGTGAATAATAATTTCAGGGGAGACTGGGCTTGGTTGTAACACAGAGAACTGCTCCAATCAGAAGCAAGATAAAAACCACATGATTATCTGTGTGCAGGCCTCTCTGGCAGCATTACTCACACCTGTAATACACTCGGACTCTCTCAAAAGCATTTTCATGTGTTTTTTTTATTGTGTTTATCAAATGGTTTGTGTTCATTTTATCGTTAAAATCTGGTCAACTTGACTAATTGTTCTGCTCAGAACAAATGCGAACAGCTGTGTAATCATCTGCGATGAGGGTGTGGACAGACATAACACACATGTCAGCACCAACCCTGCCCAGGCTGTCTGACTGTGATGATCTACGTATTTTCTATAGTTTTAGCCCTGGAGAGAAGCGCAGCAGTACTCCTTAACACTGAAACTCTTCACTTTTCACAGCTTGTTGTCCTCTATGGTGACAGGAGATAATGGAATGTATTAGATGGACAGCAAACAGAGCATCTCAGCTTGTTGTTGTGTGCACATTCAGCCATCTTGACAAACTTACTTGCAAAAGTGGTTAATTTCGACACCGAAGTCGTCACATGATGTTTGATATTTCAGTATAACATGAAGTTCACAGTAATTTCATCACATTTTAAGTAACACATCTCACATATTAATCACATGTAGAAAAAAAATACGTTGTGGAACATGTGATGATTTCACATGGGTACATGTGGCTTTCATGTGTTTCACATTTGAAAACAGCAAAGCCACATAATGTCCTGTGCGAACTGGACTTCAAATTACAGCGTTTTTAAACTGAGAATATAAACCGATTCCACCTTTAAATTCAAGCTAAGAAATGTATGAATAAAGCACATAGTAATGTTTACATCACCACTGAACTCACCACTTAGTCTCTCTGATTTTGTCTCCTTCAGGGAATTCGTTTATTTTAAGTGTCAGGCTTCTGTTTCTTTAGGCTTCTATTTTATTTTAATTTCAAATAAACACTCTGCAACTGTTTTCAGGCCATAAGAGACAGATGTTCAGACATAAGGTGGGATTTATCTTTGATAGCTGCCTTGTAGTGCAGCCTCGTCTGGCACGCTGAAAGCAGCTTTTATGAGGACTATAGTTTTACCATTAAATCATAAAACACAGTTTGTGTTTTGGCAGAAAGCGCAGACAATTTATGTGAAGTGAAGTATGTGGCGAGTAGTTTCAGTTTTGGACATATGAGCTATACAACCTCATCAAAAACACATGTGTTTTAAAATGAGCAAAGCTTTTGATACCATCTAGTATGTTTTTTCATTTAATTTATGGATCTCCTTGTAAATGTTAACATTTCATTCAAGGCATTACTGTATTTACAACTATAGGTTGACTGTCTTCATTTGGTAACATGCAGATGGAAGAATTCTACACCGGAGTTCAGAGGATTTAACATGAAAAGGCCAAAAGACATTGATGGGAATATTTTTTCTAAAAAAAGTGTTACAACACATCCTGGTCTCCCCTGCAGAGTGTCACCACTGCAGCTTTCCGAGGCAGCCATGATGGAGCCACAGTCCGTTGCTTAGTAACAGCTGATCATGCCAGCTGAGGTGAAAGATGTTGGGCATCTTGGAGCACTGTGTTTCTTTTATGAGCTCACCTCCTCCACGCCTATCCTGGAAAAACTACCTCAGCCCCTTCTCCAAATCCATCATTCATTCATACTCCTCCTCTCCCGGGTCATCAGCTTCTTCATCTTCATCCGTCTGTTCTGGAACCAGATTTTGACCTGTCTCTCTGTCAAATTTAAGAGTCCTGCCACCTCCAGGCGCCGGTCCCTGGTCAGGTACATGTTGTAGAGAAACTCTTTCTCCAGCTCCAGGGTCTGGTGTTTGGTGTACGGACACCTTTTCTTCCGGGTGGACTTGGCATGGATCCAACTAGCTGATGGATTTTCTGCAGAAGAAGAGACAGGGCGGCATAGATTTTTACCTTAACCACACACCAATATGTATACCCTCTGCTGGCCGGTGTGTATCTGCCTGTCTGCCTGTGTGTGTGTGTGTGTGTGTGTGTGTGTGTGTGTGTGTGTGTGTGTGTGCTGTGAGGAGTTCAAAGACTGACATAAAAATCAAAGAAAATATTCTCAGGAACACGTTTTATGAGCCTGCAACTTTTGGCTCATTAGAAAAAGAAACACCAGCACATGCTCCAAACACAGCTCCATAAATAAAGTTTAGCTCTTTCTTTTAACCATATTTTGCTCATTTTACCAAGACTAACACAGTTACTGAGTTTTATTCGCAATCGGGTTGTTTACGCCCTCATTTTACCGTCCTTCAACACAGTGTGATGTTGTGTTAAATTGTCATGGTTTCTCGTGTAGCGACAGATCTTTTAACATTAAAGTGTTTTTCAGCAACGGTCCATCCAGTACAGAGTCTCTGACTGCAGGCAGTGCTGACAAACAGCCAAACTGATCCTCATGTCTCGAATTATTAAACTGATATCTGACATTTTGACTGACATAAAAATGCTTTATTGGCAACTTTAAAACCATAAAGCAGCCACAGAGTGCTGTGAAATTATAATTAGAGAGCCAGCAATAGATCAACAACTTTTTTGGCTTTGGCTTGGTAATCACACACTCACACCACACAGAAGACATCTTTGCTCACTTTGCTTCAATTTCAGAATTATTTGTCTGATGAACTGGCCTTCAGGTGGACAGAGATCTCCTCCACTCCTCTATCTGACAACATGTAGAACTCTTAATCACAGCTGTTTGACATATTTCAAACCAAATTTCTGGCACAGAGAAGCTAATAAAAATAACAAATGAATCAAAATCCTAAATCTACAGACAGTTAAAATGTAATGCCAGGGGGAAAGTGTTCAAATTACTATTATTTTTATTATTATCATTATTATTATTACAAGGTCATTGTTTTGTTACACATCATGAGTTTTATTCCTTGTTCCTCTTGTCATTTTTGTTTATAGGAGATCAAACTATTTAAAAATACTTTCGTGTATCTTAAATTTAAAATAATTACAAACGTTATTTGTGGCTTTTTTCAGACATACTGCATTTTAAAGTTACTTCTGTGCAAGCTAAAGGGTTTATAATTGACAAGGGTGTTTTTGGATGGACATGTTTTTCAACAAACTGGATGCATAAGCTAGTTTTGAGCATTAATTGCAAGAAAAATAGCCCATTAGTGTCCTTTTTTGCACTAATCCTGTCAGAGAAATGCAGCGCAAGCCTACCTGCATTTAACTCAAGTGACAAATTGCTAAATAACAGCAATAGCAACTTAATTATTTTAATGGACAATAAAGTTTTATATTTTACCGTTTACAAGACATTTATAGGGCTATAAAAGTCACACATACTTACTTACTTAGGCCACGTTCTCCCTCTCTGTCACTTACTCACACTCACACACACACTCACACACACCTGTGTATGCACATGCTAATAAACATTCCTCAGCTTAGTATATCTGTCTTTACCAATGTCAGGCTGTTGCTGTGTTTTTCTCTCCTCCTCCTCTTTTTTGGGCTCCGGCTTTCTTCCCAGCTCCTCCACGGTCCCCAGCCGCTCGAGGACCACCTCGGTCGTGCTGGCGAAGCTGGAATCCGCGGAGCTATCGCGTGACGGCGGTGAATTCTCGGGTTTAACCGCCTCGAACCTCGGGCTCGGATTGGAGAGGTCACCCTGAGCCGGGAGACACCCGGGAAAACCGGCCGACGCATGTGCCAGAGGGGTCTCTGAGCTGGGAGTGGACCCTTCCCAACAGCGGACGAATCTGCTCTCGGAGGCGGCCGAGGATGCGAGGTGTTCGGCGTGAGTTTGGGTCTGCGGGCCGTAGTATGGGTGGTGGTGGCTCAGGAGGTGATGTGGATGAAAAACGCCGGGGATGGAGGCGCCCGGAGTGGACTGCAGCTGCGGGGAGGAGGATGAAGAGGAAGTAGAGGTGTTGGTCCAGGGAGAAAAGCCGTTTAAGCTCGATTGCTTGTTGGAAAAATGTGAAAAATCCGGAATGTGTGAGCCGGGGGTTCCCTCCTCTTCCTCCGCTCCCCGGGCTGGCTTTGCGCAGCCGGCCGTCGACCCCTGCAAGCCTCCCGGGATGAAATGTGCACCGTACGGCTCCTCAGTCTGGAGCCCCATCATGGAATAATAATTCGTTAGCGACATGTTTATTTTATTATTTCAATAAAAAGACACTTAAGTGCGACTGTAAAACGTTAGATGGGCTGGTATAGTGGCTTACATCCTCCCCTAAAATGGTAGTAATTTTTTTCCTGCCCTTACCTTCTTCTCGGCTGCCCATTGGTTACACAGTGGATCACATGGTTAGACTGTATTTACTCAGTATAGGAAATAAATCAAATCATTCTTTTGTGCTCAGAAATGTGACAGTAGGTCTACTATCCTGCCGCCAGATGGGTCTGAATGTGGCATGTAGGTTTTTAAAGCTGTGACTTGAAACATTGTTTTACAAGCTGAATAAAAAGTAGCAGGGAGCCGTTTACAAGCTCGTCTGATGTGTGTGTGTGTGTGTGTGTGTGTGAGTATGTGAGGTGTGTGTGTGTGAGAGAGAGAGTGTGAGTAAGTGAAGTGTGTGTGTGTGTGTATGTGAGTGTGAGTAAGTGAGGTGTGTGTGTGTGTAAGTGAACTGTGTGTGTATGTGTGTGTGTAGTAAAGTGTTACGAGATTAACAAGGAAAAAATTTGGTTTTCTTTGTCTGGACAAGTGATTTGCTTGATCTTGAGCTTTCAATGAAAATATTGTGCATTTCTTGGAAAACTGGGACGCAGCCTCGTTCTGTTGGCTTTTTCTTTCGTTCCTTTTGCGCACGCAGTAACCAGGCCACTACCCAAAATCACAGATGTTGTCTTAAATTAGATTTGTGTCAGCGGACTGGTTTGTTTGGTTTCAGCTGTTCTGTTTCAGTTATCTAATTTTTAAAGCAGTCTTTTGTTTTTATGTATCTATTGACGTGCTTAGTGACGTTTCCCCCTTATTAATTCATTGAATAGTACGTTAAATTCTGTTGCTTGCTTGCACTCTCAGCATGGATTTTATATTGTTAAAAAGTGTTTGTTTGTTTGTTTTGTTTTCTTGTCTTTGGATATTTTGTTGTTGACACCGTCTCTGTCCAATGAACACCACATATCTCCAATCGGATGAGTTTAATTCTCTCAGAAAAAAACGGAAGGATTATGTGTGCCTTAAACTAAATAAAACATTTAAGTCCTCACTGGTTTATGTGAAAATATGCATGATCACAAAGAAAGAAAACAGTGCTGTTTTCTGCATGAATAATTGGAGACACATCTGTCCATCTATCATTTCTCAACCAATGGTTAAGGCCTACTCGAGCTGTATGTACAATTTAACGAGATTATTCTAAGATGCTGAAAATTTTGTAATTTAGAAACCATGATTGTCCTCCTGGCAATTAACCTTAAGACTTTCTCCACTCTCTGTCATTGTCCCATGTTTGTGTGAGAAAGTGGAATGTCATTGGCTGGATAAGAGAGTGACGTAGACGATGGGGCGTAGCTTAAATGCAAACACGAACTGTGCAGCCTTTGGCAAGTTTTCTAACAACCCTCTAACATAGACCTTGATCGCTGTTTCTGGTGCACTCTTAGCGCCATCTGCTGGCTGGACGAGTTGAAACAGGAGAGAGTCCCACACGAGGAAACAAATGTGTCCACAGTGTGGCAGAGGCTGCATTCAATAAGATCTGTTCCTGCATAACATCATTCATTCATTAAATACAATTCCAGACACACTGTGACTGAGTTCATTTCAACAGAATAAAGGATAAAATCTGAGAAATAAGAAATGCAGATTTTCTTGCAGTGTACATGAAAACACGTGCACGTGGAACTCTCAGCCTGTGCTAAAGAATATCCAGCGATTGCACAAAAGAAGTTTAACAGCAATATTTAGGCCGCCGACCCAGATGATCTCTGGTCTGTTTCAACAAGCAGGGCACTTAAATGCATCTTCCTCATTTAGAACATCATCAAGTTAGTATGAACTGTCAACTGTTCTCAGCAATAAAAGGACGGAACAGTTTATAATTTAATTAAGCAGAACCCATGAGGACTCAGGCCGGATGGGTGTTATTGCAGTAACTTCCTATAGGTGGCATCATAAGTGCTGCGGTGGTGGAGGTGGAGGGTCGAGCTCAACCTGCTTGTCACACCGCGGTGAGGTCTGTCTTGTCATTGGGGTTTTGTCTTGTCTTTTCCTGTTTTATTTTGAAGGTCTAACTCTCCTCTCGTTTCAGAGCACCTGCCCTCCCTCGTGTGTCCTGTGCGTCCGCCCTGATTACCCATTGTTTCCACCTGTTCCTGATTACCCTCCATGTGTTAAATAGTCTGCGTCTCCCTTGTCTTGTGCCAGTGTGTCTTTGTCCGTCGGCGATTCACCCGAGCCTGTCTTCCCCGTCCGTCCTTGTCACAGCCATAGATCTCGTTTGTTAGTAACTCCTGTTTCCTCCTCGTGAGTGTCTTTTGTTTGTAAGTTTGATAACTTAGTTTTTGGTTTATTTTCACAGTTTATTCCGTAGCCGATTTGTTTTCCTCTAGCGTGAGTGATTTTCTGTTGTTTCCTTTTTAGCATAGATATACCTGTTATTTCGTATTTAGGATAGTACTTTTGATTTCATAGTTTTTCTTATTCGGCCTCGTTTTCCTAGCCATCATAGTCCATTGTGTTTTCCTCCCTTTGGAGCGTTTTCTGTTCATTGTCTTTTTAGTATTTAGTGATATCTAGATTATCCTCTCAGTGAGCGTTTTCTGTTTCTAGTGATTTTCATTTCTTAGTGTTCTTGTTTATCCTCTTAGTGAGCGTTTTCTGTTATTATTTTGATAGTCATAGTTATAGCCATAGGCCTAGGATAATTATATAGCCTATTCCTTTGACACTCGTTGAAGTGGACCTTGAGTGCTTATTCTCAATAAAGATCTGGATGTTCAATACTCTGCATCTGAGTCCTGATCTGAGTCCCGGCCTGACACTGCTGTTCTGAACTCTGGAGTGTTTGCTGTGCAGAGCTCATACAGACTGACACATGAATTTATACTGTAAGAAGTAATGGAAAGATTCTGACAGCGCTGCCCACAGTGCATGACTATAAGCTGATGTCATCTGTTTTAGAGATGATGTTCATATTTCTATTACTTTACTTTTACATTACTATGTCTGTGACTGTTACTGGCACAACTACATAGCTAATGCTGTTGCTGCAAATATTACTTTCACTGGTCACACCTTACTTTAAGTTCGCTGAGCATTTATAGGCATACAAACATAAAATAAATAGTGTATAACACACTATGATATAATTGTAACCATATATACTCGACTATATGATGCTATCATATAGATACAGTGTTATATAATCAACAATTATAACTTCTATTTATATTTTTTACATACCATCATTCATTTTTATACACGAGCGTCGCCTCATTAGTGGCTGCAACAGCAGTTATGGTTGTTGACATACAGTAATAAAAACTTGTATCTGCTTACAACCGAATGCTGAATGGGTGTTTATAATAATACTGGTTGCACTTTTACTGTTATAACTATTCCTATCACAGACACTGTAATTATTGCAACTACTAAGACAGCTGCTGTTACTGCTACTAATTGTTCCAACTACTTTCACTTCCGCTACAAATCTCAATGCAATTACTAACAGTGCTGCAATATAATACTGCTATTGTTACGTTTTCTCCAAGTAATAATACTGCTGCTGCTGCTTAATGTAACTCTTCTCTTGTAACTGCTGCTGCTACAGATACTGTTACTATTACTGCTGCTGATACCTGCCTCTATTATTTGCACAATAATAACTACACATATGCCACTGTTACTGCTTCTACTGCTAGTTTTATTACCAGGACCACTTTCTACACTTACTCTGACAATATCATCATTTTCTTTGACACTGTAAATAAAATAAAATAAATAAAATTAAAACAGCACACTGCTTAGTAAAAATTAAAAAATCTAATTAAATCAGTTGAAAACATGTCTGTGATGGTAAAAAAAAAAAAAAAAAAAGGCTCAGTAGTCTTGTGGTTTATTGTGGGTCATTAGGGTGAATGCCTTTAGTTCCAACCAGAAATACAATCTCTCCTTTCATCTCCTTCTTTTTGCATCCCACACAAATGCACACTCATGCACAGTCCCACTCACACAGAGACTGGGTGAGTGTGTGAGACAAAGACAGACAGAGACAGCAGACGGCCTGTATTGCCCCAATAAAAGTCACTGGGTGGAGGAAATGGCGGTTGTGATGGTGTGGTGTGTTTGCGGTTCAAGGTTCATTTGCAGCCTTGGACTCACTGTGTGTTTCAGCTGTCTGCTGCAGTGTTGTTCAAAGTCTGGGTCAGAACTCAGAGTGAAGACAGAATACTTGACAGAGAAGCTATTTACCACTTTAACTAATTGTCTTTTATAGTTTGACACTTCCACCCTTCACTTACTGATGTAACATTGTATATTTGTGTAATCTGGTTATGCAATTACCTGCTCAATATCCAATGTCCTGCTTTTGAGTAAGTATGGCAGTGATATGATTTAGGCATCGTCCAACTAAAGTGTGACTAATTTGTTCTGAGAATACTTCACACATGACATTTATTATATGAAAACATTCTGACAACAGCCTGTGAATGGCCCCAGACGACACTGTAACAAACTTGCTTTTAAAATTAAAAAGGCAATATTTGTGTCGTTGTTTCAGTGTTGTCTTATCGTAAAGAAATTTTATCAGACACATTTTAATTGTTTAAACTGGTTTGAGCAACCAGTAAGAGGCTGCAAACTTGTGTGTGTGTGTGTGTGTGCTTGTGTGTAAATTTTAGAGTGAAATAGAAAGGAATTTAAAAATACAAACTTGTGTCATAAAACCTCCAATTTCAAATCAAATGCATCAAATTAAGGATTACACACTCCTCCATCAAAGCCCCTTCAAAACACACAATAAACAGTTCCCCATCATATTGTATGAGGTTGTCAGGTATTCTAATACATCGCCTTCAAGTGTACATGTACTGACGCATAATAGATGACACACTTAGAAGATGAGACATGAAATAACTGACTCATTGATGATGGTATTCAATATTTAATCACATGTAATATGTCTTTCTTATGCAGCCAGTCTTATTGGCTAAAAACACAGAAGAAAAATGGTAACAACTCAATACTCAACATCACAAATATCTGAATAATACATGTAGATTGTCTTTGCTTGCTTTTCTCCATTTATGTGCTTAATAAATGGTTAAATTTGATGTTATGAGGTTTATATACACTATATTGTCACTACTTATTAAGCTAATGCACGAATGACAAGAATGAACAAAGTCACATGAACAGAGACCGATGGAAGTGTTCAGTTGTTCGCTGTAAAAGCTTTCGACCACACTCATTTACACACACACACAATTAGATTGCCAGCTGTTCAAGTCAACATCAAAACACTGGGGGAGGAAAAAAAAAAAGCCAAATTGAATATTCTCTGTGAAGTCCAAAACACAAGGCTGCACAGACAAGCATACAAAGAGCTGCATCTGTATTTGATGCTTCCCTATTTAGTTATTTGAGATGAAAAGCATAAAGAATGTATGTTCTCATTCCTTGTTGATAGGACATGAAGGCCTGAGGCGGAGAGACGGGTAATTTCCTCAGTAAGCCACATGACTTCAGAGAGAAGTTCAGATGAAGCAAGAGGAGCGTTTGAAAGTTTTCTTGATGAATTCAAGAGACAACTTGCTGGTTTTGACTGTACAGAGGGTGTTGTCGAGAAAAACATGGGGCCTAAACCTGAGCCTGGGGGTTCTCCTTTCACGGCAGGAATTTATTTATTTATTTTAGCCTTTTAGTTATGTCTGTATTACCTTGCCTTCATGGAGTGATACAGTGCTATGACAAGGTTTGCGGAGTTGTCACTGAAAGAAAGACTGTCTTGTCTTTCTCTTTCACATGTTGATGGGAACATGTGGAACGTAGTATTGCAGTCGCTCTCTGTTCAGTTTCTTCTCTTTCATTCTTCTGTTCTGGAACCAGATTTTGACCTGTCTGGATCAGCAAATAAGAGAATAGAAACATGCATTTAACATGTGATATGTCTGTGCTGTTCTCACTGAGATAGCGTCTACTTCACATTAAGGTTTCTTCAGACAAAATATTTGTGGAGAATATAATTGCACGATGGTAATCACCAACATTTTTAGCTTGGTTATGGTTGGTTATGCCAACAACACATGTACATGCTAGATAGATGTGCATTGTGGTGAACTAAACTAAAAAGACTTGGTTATAGAAACATCATCCGTTCTCCAAAACTATCCAGTTTATTTAGTTTCAAAGCCAGGAGTGTTTTATTCCCAGGGGGTGGAATAATGTCAAGTGGACTTTGTGTGATGCACCAGTCACCACCCTCTCACTGCACCATGTGAATTTCTCTTTAGTTACTGTTACTGAACATTAATTGTTATCATTAACCATGACTAACGATCATTGTCAATGAATCTGCCAATTATTTTTTGGGATTAATTTGTGACAAATGGCTGTCAAAATTTCCCAGAGGCAAAGGTGACATCTTGAAAAGTCTGATCAATTGTTCAAAATCTAAAGATCTTCATTCTATAATGATATGAAACAGAAGAAGCAGAAGAATAATCTTAAAATCCCCACAATGGAGAAGCTGGAACCACAGAATGACTAAACAATTGACCAGTTATTGAAATAGTTGCTGATCAATTTTCTGTAAATATATGATTAAACAATTAATTGTTAATAACATTTTTCAATGTTAACTATGAGATTATTTTAGCATACAAACAATGCTTTCTTCTTCCAGATTCAAAAACATGTAGGCTCACCTTTTATGGTCATAAGCTATCATTAAATATTCAAATCATATAGGTTCCACACAACCGGACACCAGTATGGAAACTGCATTGCAGGGATGGAGTATTTAATGACAGTGCTTTTCTAAAGCCTGAGGATCAGGCTTAATAACACCTGGTGAGTAGAGGACTAGCACTAATTTGCCCTGATGTAACCCCAACTGGAGCAAAGTTGTTCCTTTGTGACTGCTCCCAGGAAGCAGCAGTTTGTATCTTACAGCTCTTTCATGTGTGAACCAGAACCTGGGTCTAGTCCTGCCTGGCCTCATTATTTTACAATGCAATCTATAACTTTTACTCCATGTTCATTTCGTTAAAGAAGTGCTGGAACATGCACGCACCGTTCGGTCAGGCGCAGAAGGCGGGACAGCTGCATTCGTCTGTCCTTGTTGATGTAAATGTTGAATAGAAACTCTCTCTCCAGCTCTCTGATCTGCGGCTTGGAGTAAGGACAACGCTTCTTTCTGCGCACACAGGGCTCTGCTGGAGGGAGAGGGAAAAGATTCAACATGATGATACACAGTCACTGCGTTGATAGATCCACAGATAGATCGATAGATTGATAAGCCTAGAGAAAAGGGAAAACAGGTAGTCTGACAATCCTGAACTCCACCCCAGCAGAGCTGAGCAACAGTGTTTAAATTAACTTACAAAAACTAAAGCTCATGTGAATCAGCCTGTCTTATTTTAATGGAGATTAATTTTAATTTTTCACTTCAGGTGAATGTCAAGGTCTGAGTCAAAACAGTTGAAGACGTCGACATGACCTTCAAGCTGTGAGCCCAGAGTCTAATTCATGCTCTCATCGGGTTGCATCCGTAGATCTGGGATTTGCACACTGTTTCTTATTTAGGCCAACGTGTGTAGTTAACACCATGTGACTGCTAACCTCCATCACAGCGTGCAAGTGAAACAGCCAACAAACAGAAAACTGGAAAATTAACGAGATGTATCGTGTAAATTCACACTTACAGGCGCTGCTCACCAACGCTAGCTTTTAGTATAAATCCAGCTCAAGGCTTCACTGACATAAGTAACATTTTTAAACTTATAAACACGAGTCTGTCCGCTGTGTTCGATTAAAAGTAGGCTACAATGTTTCTGTTCATGGTGACGTTATATTCACTCATCCATTCGCTTTACTTTGAAAAGATACAATTATTACACGGAATAAACACGGAGAAACAGGCCACACAACACATAAACAAAAACATAAATGACAGAATGTATTTTTAACTAAGACAAAGGTTTATGACTATTCTTGGGCCCATTCTGGCTCCTCTGGCAGCATTTTACCAAAATGTTCAGTCAATTTATATTTCACACCATGGAAAGAGTCTCTGGAAGACATAGAAATGATGACATCTAATAGACTAATATTTCTATTGACACAGGATCAGTTATCAACATCTGCTGACTTCAACAATTTAGCTACATTGTCAAAATGAAATGAACTTACTTGGTGCATGGCGGTGGTCTCCTCCACAGCCGCTGGATGACGGCGCAGCGTCCTCGTCGTCTCTCCCAGCCTGCTGTGACGCAGACCCCGCCCTCACCTCGCTGCTCTCCCCGCTCTGACAGCTCGACCACTCGGCCTGATTCGTCTCTTTCTCCTGTTGGCTATAGTGTGTCGTCTTCGCTTTCGGATCCACCCCCTCTTCTGCACGGTGGTCGAAACCCGGCGGCAGGAGTCTGTTCCGGCCTACCGGGAAGAGGAGCGGTGAGTCCGGGCTGAACGCCGCGTATCTGCCGGAAAAACTCCGCGGGGCTCCGGCAAACGCATGTGCGTGAAAAGCACCAGAGGCGCCGTACAGAAAGCAGTCATTAGTGGTGCTGAATCCCGCCTCCGACTGGACCCCATGGTACTCGTGGTTAACAGCTTCACCCGGTAAGCTGAAGCAGGATGGCGGCGGGGAGGTGATGGGTCGCCTCGCCTGGTAGACGGTCCATCTCCAGGGCGGAGGACGCTGCTGTCGGGGCTCACAGCGGCTGTCCCGGAACTCCAGCAGAGCGGCGCCGCTCTCCGCGAAAAACGGCGAAGTGATGCGACCAAAGTCAGACTTTGTCGGATAGGTGCAGCTTGGAGAATACATGGATAGTTAAAATACTTTCAGTTTGAACAGAGTGTGGTTTGGCCGTTCATCTAACAAAACTTAGAAATTGTCATAAGCAGGGTAAGATGTCCATGTCAATGTAAACTTCATATAAATCTAGAAAACCTGCAGCGTGACCTAAGACCCCAAAGTTAAAGCAAGAAACGTAAGTATTTAAGTAATAAACCACATCTCTTCTTTACCCCAAAGACCCCAATGAAACCACTTCTCGTGTCCTGTGGAAATGGAGGAAAACAAACTGTAGTGTTTGACCTTGAGCCTGCCCAAACTCTGTCTGCTGAGTACAATTAACTTAACCTACAGTCCAGGCTGGGCTGCACATTTTTCAGTCAGGCCATGTCAGATCCGGGCTTGGCCAGCCCCAAACACACACACACCACACACACACAGCTACACATAAAATGGTCCTGTAATGAAGCCTTTCTGGCAGTCACTATGTAAAATAAATTGACAGGAGGTGAAATTGAAATTTACACCGGTCTTATGTTGTATGTAGCCCATAAAAAAATCCCATACAAAGAAAAACATTCCTTCTCCATTGATTATCTATGCATGTGTGCAGGTCATAAGACTTGTGGATATTCTTGCCTTGTGCTGCAAAACCACTCCAGATGTTTAATGCAAATTTCCTTGAATTTTCACGGAAAAGGAAGAAGCACAAGCAAGTTTTGCGGGATTCTGGACTTCAAAGCTCTTTGTGAGGGAGGTGTAGTTGGGCCTAAATGTGATTAAAGCACAGACAGAGCCTTTTCAGAGGTTGTTATCCTCTGCAAATATCCATTGTGTCCTCTGTGTCCAGACCAAGTCCAGTTTAAGGGAAACAGTTGAGATGAGCAAACGAAAGCTGCTTTGTGCCTGTTTCGCTTCTTTAAATCTTTTTTTTTTTACTAAAATATTGTGCTGATGATTAACTTGTTGGAACTTGAACCCCAATTTTATTTCAATAGTAGAGACACAATTCTATTTTAATAGTATTATTCTTCTAATATTGTACAAAACTTTGTTCAAAATGACATTAAGGTACAGTATATAGTCTCAAATTTGCATGAAATATGATGACTAAAATGTTTTTTTTTTTTTGTCTTTTTCACACCAAAACATTGAAAAGATTGCTTGGATTTCCTGCTGAATTTTATCCATAGCATCGTGCATTTTTTTTTACATTTCTGTAAAATATACATATATTTGTCTATATCTATTGTCAGCCACACTTTTATGCAATCAGCAGTGTCTATAGGCTGATCAACGGGCATGTCAGAGCTGAACACATTTTATGGTCAATATACAAGATTTACATCAAGAACATAACTTTGAGCATTAAGTGTCAATGACCTTTCCATCAGCACAACATCTAGATGTGTGATCTCATGTTGCATTCATGAGATGTCCTCATGATGACTGAATGCATGAAATAGAAAATGTCTCTTGATCTGACACATACAGTATATTTATTAAGCAATAAATGTGGAAATCTCCTTAGGTTATATTTTTATCGAGCTCCTACACACTGCACTTCATAAGGAAATGACCAATACTGTTCTGACTACTACTTATCTGCTACCAGGACTGGCTCTGCTAGTACTCGCACTTCTAGAGGAGCCAAGTACTAAGCCATTTATTTTATTTATCTGTGGAGAGTGATGGGCCACCAGCTGTAGGGAAACTTATCTGTTCTGCTATACTACTACTGTGTGACTATACTGTCTCTACTGCTACTACAATGAACTACAACTATTATGCCACTGTTTCTTTAGGTTGTATTACTAGTTGTAATACTGACAATCAGCAAACAGGATATACTGACTACATCTCCCTTGACTTATGTGGGCTGAAAAGTTTGTCCTCTATACAGGGGGCATTGTGTCTATTAAGAGGAAGCTTAAAAATAAACTAGTTAGTGATTATCATAACGCAAAAATACACCAACAAGGTATAAACTAATTAGATATAAGGAAAAAAAACAACTACTTTTAGGGTTAAAGAGATAAATTAGTTTGCAAAATACTGAGCTGATAATGGATTTTCGTAAAATATTGCAGCACAGAATGAGAACAGGGACAGTCGACAGAGGATGAGGGAATGGGACCAGACGGATGGCTTGTTGGCCGACGTCCATTCTGCTGGAGGCCTTAAGTATGAAGGAGATGTCAACCATGGCCTGGAATGGCTTTTTAATGTAATAGGACCACACAATTGCCACAAAATAAAATACAAATTATCCACATGTATGTCAGTTTTGTATGTTGTTGTACGGTATAAATATCTAATGGTAGGCCTTTTTCACTGAAGAAAACTACAGGTGTAGTAGCTGAATTTCCTTCAGCTGCCTCAGTGTCACAGTCCTGCTGTTGATGGCTCTCTGTCACACTGCTGGAACCCTTTAGAACCGGGCCATTATTAACACCTAAACACCTGTTTTTCCTCCCATGAAGAGTCTGCAGTCAAAAATACAAATAGTTCTTGTTTGCTAAGCAGTGTGTTGCATGTATGGCTGCTGTTTAATTTTCATACGACATACAGTGTGTTGGGTGCCTCAGCAGGTGCCTGGTGGGCTCACATATCCGACATTGTTAGAACTATGATTGGACTTTTTCTCTCTCTCTAACTGCACAGGTGTTAAAAGCTCCTTCTCAGACCAAACAATAGTGAATGCAATGACATCTTTTAGAGGTTCACATGCATACTCACAGATCAACAACGACTCCAGGTCTTCAGACTGAACACAGGGCTGTTGCAACCACAGTGAACTCAATGAACAAACCAGATGTAGACCTAAAATGTTCTATATTTAGGCCATCACAGATCATTGGCAGATGGAAGTCCTTAAAGGAGCTGAGGCAGGCAACAGCAAAAAAAAAAACCCTTAGGCCTTAGTGGTGTATTGGGATTTTTCTATTTATTGCATAATAAATATTTATGTCTAATTAAAAGACTTTAGGCTATTTAATGCTCTGCACCAGGACATCTGACTGAAACATATCAGGACATTGTCCTAATGGAAGGTCATCTACTTCAGCCTATTCTACAACTCCTTCTCACAGGTCTCATTTTATAACCATACATTCATTTATATGGTTAATTACTGGAGCACATCGCTATTGCTCTGATGTTTAACATCCCAGAACACACGTGATATTCTCCAGCAAACATGATGTTAGCTGTTTATGTCACGGATTGTGTCTCCATCTGTGGTGTGTGTGTTGCAGGTTATGTCAGGATATGTATGTTTGAATAAAGAGGCTGAAGCTCAAAGTCTGAAGTAAAATCACATATGTTTCCTGCATTGCTGTTGCATTTTTGTATTGGATCGAAATCCATAGTCGGCTTTGTGGAAGTGGTTTTACTTCAGGCTAGTACCATTAGAGACATCGAGCCAGTCGAGGGATGAGAGTCCTTTGTTTGAAAAATAAATGAAATGAAACACAAGACTCGGCAGCTCGGGGAAAATCACGAAACGTGAGTCGACCATAATAATAATAATAATAATAATAATAATAATAATAATAATAATAATAATAATAATAATAATAATAATAATGAATGTTATTGTTATTATTATTATTTTTAGTCGTAGTAGTAGATTTCAGATTTCTTAGGGACACCACCCTCTCTCTCATCTCACAGCAGCATTAACGCTACTTTAGTGTGAAGTTCCGATCCAAAAACCAAATTGTTTATTAACATCCATTAACGCCTGTCTGCGCGCTAATAAACACACAATGTGCAAATAGTTTGAATATATATCTCGAAAAATAAGGCCTAACATGCCATAAATTTAATGTATGGTTGTTTTCTGTTTTCTGCTTTTTTCGTATCATAGGTCCCTGCTGATGATAATAACTTCAGACGTTCGTAGTCCATAGTTTTGTTTTTGTTCATTTAAAGTAAACGAATCAACCTTTTCTATGTTTTAGCCTGAGGCCTTGTGTGCATTAAAACATCCCGTTCAGTGAGGTCAAAGCGCAGGCTATTATTTGAATCTATCATTAGAAGAAACTAATGAAAGGTTGATCTTTGATTAGAAGTTAATGAAAATTGTCGACCTGCGGCGCGTTTGGAGGGAACGTTTGACGCGCTGAAAAGGGAGCATAGCCGACACAAACTGTAGACCAAAGGAAGACAAGGATGTGTATAATAAAAGATCACACATTTTCGACTGAATGCGCATAACTGAATTGAGACAACCGAATTCAGCAGAACGGAGGCTTACCTGAGCTGGATGGAAGGCCGAGCACCAGCAAATCAGACCAGCTTCACCGGCTGTGCGTCGGCATCTGTCCGAGGGCAGGTGTCTCCTGTTTGGACAGACACACACTGACTGCCAAGTCCAATAAACGGTCTAACCCCCCAAATGAAAAAAAAGTGTCTTTGAACCATGTGCCGTCCACTTGAAATGTACCGTCAACAAAAGAGGCACAGACAGCAAATGTTGGCATGCAGGAGGCCCTTCATGCTGAAAGGCCTGTGTGGAAGACGGTATCATGGTTTTTAAAATCATTTCTGTAAAACATTTTACCACGGCTTTAATAACATGAATGCATGTTTTATATTCGTAATTAAGAAAAAATAAGGCAGCAAGGAAAATGACAAATAGCGGTTAGACCTCAACTAAGATATTATGCTATTTTTTTTGCAAATTGTATCCCGTTTTTCTTAGATTCTGTGAATGTTTTAATGGATAAACTCAAACTTTACTTTTGCTTTTGCCTCACTGTGGAACAAAACATACGAGAATTACAGTATGTACATGTATTTTATACATATGCTTAGTCTGAGTGCCATGCGAAATGCGAGTTATCAGGTCAAAGAAGTGAAAGATTCAAATACACAAACAAAGTCTGTCCGTCTTTTCGTTTCATTGACTAAAAGGTAAAATAATCCTTCTTTATGTGCACATTTTGTGTTGCTGTATTTTATTTTGTAAGGCACACCGTGCGCTCACATGATAGTGTGGACTGCAACATCCATTTGTCCCGCTACACACACACACACACAAACACACACACCGTGGGCCTGTGTGTGTACTTTGTGTAAGCGGTGTGCAGGAGGATTGTGAAAGAGGTCCCCGCTGTTCATTTTTATTCACTGTTTAATTTATTAAGGGTTAATGAAACGGAAATAACATCAGCATCAGGATTATTAATCAGCTGTAATATTCATCAACAACATATCGGGTGTGAGTGCACGCGCGTGGGTGTTTGTGCTTGTGTGTATGTATATGTGTGTGTGCGCGCGCGCGAGTGTGTAAGGGAGAAAGAGGGAGGGGAGGGAGAGAGAGAGAGAGTTTTATTAGGCCCATAACTCTTCAGACTCCAGAGGAAGCTGTAAGCATTAAAGCTGAAGGCCAAATCTCTGCACACTGCAGCCTAATCTGAAACAGCTCAGCTGGGAGTTGAGAAAATGCAGCTGAATATTAGAGAGATTCCGCGGCTTCACAACGTTTTCTACAGTGTCATAACAGCGGAAACAGTATGGGAACACATGTGTGTGTGTGTGTGTGAGTTGCTGAGCTGGACCCCAATTTGTTTTGGTGTGTGACATTCAAGGAAGTCTATGAAATTATTCACTTGCATTGTAAATGTGAGGTTCTGCTACCGAAAACATATTCAGGTACCACGTGGTCTGAAAAAGCTGCAAAGTGACTCACCAGCTGTTGTTACCTGCAGAGAGGAGGACAGGGCAGTACTACCAGAATACTTTGAGTACTATCTAAGGCTGCAGCTGGGAAGGAAATTAATACATTGCAGATATTCGTGTTGTTTGTATTAGAATAAAAGTACATGGTGACAAACATAATGGCAAGCTTATCATTTTTAATGAAATACATGATATCATCACAGCTTAGTTACAATCCAATAAAAATATAGAATTCTCTGTCCCACTCAGCTCACGAGAATGCTGCATTATTGAATGAATGAAATAATGAAGTTGCGACATCTAGTGGTGAAAAGTTGAGTTACATCTTAAAGTGACAGTTAAAAAAGAATGAAGCTATATTTGATTTATCTTTTCTTTTTTGATGACTGGCTTTACATTACTGTATCTCCCTATCTCCCTACCTATTACTGTATTTTTATATTGTGGCCTATTGTAAAAGCCCATCAAGTAAAATAAACGTATTACTGAGGTGCGTGTGGGTCCAGTTTTTGAGGTAAGTTTGGGGCTGTGACGTTTAGGGAAATATGAGTACTTGACATATAATGTTCCAAACAGTACCAGTCAATTAATAAACATATGCTTTTTGGACAAATAAGTAAGTTTATTTTATTGAGAAGATTTGTCAAGTTGTTTCTGAATGCAGTCCTTTGCCTAATCCTGATGCCTAAACACTTCCAACATGATGAAAATGTTAAAAATTTAAAAAGACTACAGCGCAAAGCACTCTGGGAAATAAATCAACCGTTGCTGACGGATAACGTCATCCGGGTACGTCTGTTACGTTTGCACGCCGCGCCAAGTGCTGCTTGGCAGTTGAGATGTCAGTTCAGGTAACAGCAGAAGTCTGATGTGTGCTCGCTTCTACGTTGAGCTCACCAAATGACGGGTTAATAGTTCTAATTCAACACCGCCTAACGTAAGTACTTATTAAACGGCCAATGAAGATGATTGACTGTAACGATTGCGTTGCTGTGTGTTTCTTGTAATGTCTCTTCTTGATGCAATAACGTTAGCTAACGTTAAGTTAGCTGGGTACAGCAGTGAACATACAGTTTAGGCATAATTTTGTTTAATTCACACTAAAGATGTAACGTTATAGTTAAAGCGTAGGCAACTAACGGCCACTCTGTCCGGTTATTGACGTCATTGTTGCTTGCTAGCAAATATCCAGCGTGTTGATGGAGCAGCTAACGTTAGCTATAACTCCGTTAGCTGGAACCGTGAAATTACAAGACTGTTTATTTGTGTCACCTGAAAAGGACATTGCAGAACAGAAAATTGACGTGATGGGAGGTCTGACAGAAAAGCCAGTTAACGTTGTTGTAACGTTACTAGCGTTTATGTCTGGTGACCACTTTAACTTCAGATCTTCTATAATCATAACCTACAAAGGTTACAAATGTAGAGGTCTGCACCTCTTTACTTCAAGTAATGTGTTGAAAACGTTGTGCCGAGAGTGCACCCGAGACAATCTTTATGGTAAGTTATAGACCATTTAATTATTAGTACATGCTGTCCAGGATGTATGCTGTTGTCTCTTTCTGCCTACTGGCAAACTCATATTATGAGAAACACTGCACATTTCATTTTACTTTCACATTGTCACATCCATAAAATGCACAGCTGGAATGACAGCTGTGATATCATAACAGCAGCCACATCTGGACTTACATCATGTGTAAAAAAATGTCTGAGTCATGCTCTCATATCTTTGTGAAAAGGTAAAGCACTTCATGGTGTCATCATAACTTCTGAGGACACGCTAACCTTTGTCCAGAGACATAAGACTGCTGTTCATAGTACGTTTAGTGACCATGTAGGCTGAACAGTTTTCAGTGTTGAATAAATGACATAATATGCTGTTCGACATGAACTATGGCACAGACATTTTCAGCAAAAGACTTACCTTGTAATGTGGTATTTGTCAGTACTGTGCAGCCCTGTGTTTGTTATATACTTTAAGTTATACAGGCATCCATAAGCAGAGATTTTCTTAGCAAAGGCACAATAACAATGGCAGCCATTGTGTCCATTTATTCTACAGGCAGCTTGTGAAATCCTATAATGCTGTAAGTGGTGAATGCCATAGCAGGGCTTAAATTTGGTTTAACATCAGCAGCATAAATTGTGTATCCAACAGCAAGGAGTATGTGCAATGTTAACCTGAAACATGTTGAGTTTTTTTGTTCCATAGTGAACCAAAGGAATCAAAGAGAAGACTGCTCTGATTTACAGATATGGGGGCCCTGATATCCCGATGGAAGGTGAGTGGAGAGAGAAATCCATTACTGAACCTTTACTCTGACCAGTCAAGTTTCAAAAACAGTAGTATTCATACAGTTTGGTTTTATTCAGTGTTTGGTCTCATCTAACTTCTCAAAGTCTTAAATTCTAATGCACCTCATTAAAGTTTTGTTGTTGTGTGTATATAATGTAAATAGCTGCATTTAAATACTATACCTGACTTTTAGATTTTAGGTGAGGTGACCTATTTCTATATATATTTCAAATAATTTTGACAACTCACAACTGACAACTGATGAAGCTTGCTCGAATGAGAGGCGAAATGTCTTCCAGGACAAACTGATCAAGTTGCGAAGGATTGAATGCCCTGAAGCTTACAATGACCTGGATGAATGAGAATATTCACAGACAGACAACTGAATTGTTTGACTTCACAAGCCTCTGAACACTGATTCATATTAGATTTTTTCTTGCATTCTACTTATGTGAGTATTTGAGGCCATTTGAGTGTGTTAACCATCGACACACTGAACCCTGCACCTGAGCTAGATGGAGTTCGTATTTTTAGACATACTATTTTTAGTATGGCACATCACATTTGCTTTTACTTACATATAGCGAAGATGTTTTGTTTTTTAACCCCGAACTAACCTCCTCAGGAAGTCACACGTAAGCATTAGTTTACAGGATTAGGGTTGATTGCTCACTGACAGACCAGTCAGTTCTGAATCTGTTGTCGATGAGTGACACTGAGAAGCAGAGTGTTAATTGTTCTGATAATCTGATCTTTATCCTCATTTTAGACAAAGCCAACCACAGTTGAGCAGCTGGAGAGCCTTGACAAGGTACTGACTAAATATAGTATCAGATTGCATGTACTCTTTCAATACTTGTAACACTGGGCTTTTATGTCTTTCTTTCTGAGTCACAGTTTGTATTTTAGTTTTTAGTTTTTCATAATGAAAATGTATAGTATATAGTATATTATTGGATAATGGGATGATCACATTAAACATGGGGCAGGATTTCCATTTTTAATGTCATTAACTCTGTCATCAGAAAGGTTACTATTTCATTTAAGATGAGATGTGGCGTTTACTCATATCAACCTGAGAGTAACTGGCTTTCCTGGAAACTTACAGTTGGTGAACTCTAGACTTAACGTGATCATTTGAGAGTCTTTGCATTGTTTAAATAACCTTTAACCTCAATTTTTCCCTTGTAGGAGATTAAAGAGCTGGAGGAGTTTAGAGCCAAAAACCAACGGCTGCAAAAGGTAAAACTCAGAATATAACTGAGGCGTGCAGCAATTTTTGAACTGTGGTTGCTTTTACCTCATCCATGTATTTGTGTATATCTGTCTGCAGCTGTGGGTCGGTCGGTTGCTTCTCTACTCGTCAGTCCTGTATCTGCTGACCTCTCTGATTGTGTACTGTCTCTACCTACCTGAACAATGGTTGCAGAGACTAGCCATGGCTCTACCTTTCTTCATATACCCTGTGCTGTGAGTGCTAACGTTGTTTGACAGTATTCTGTGATTTATTTTTTTTAAATCAGGTACACAACACCTTAGATATGTCATCTTAAGATATTTTGATACTTGTTCCTGTGCTTTGCATTTTATTACGATTGGAGGAGATGATGTGCTTGATCGTATGTGTCCGTGTGTGTGTGTCTGTATGTGCGTGCGTGTGTGTATCTGCAGTTAATCTTGCATATTATTGAGCCAACTTATGAAGGTATTCTCAAGGTCCTCTTGTGGTTGTGGTGAATCACAATTTTGGGAAAAACCTGTTGTGTTACTTGTTCTGTTTAGGGATGGTCATTCGATTCTCCTTATCTGTTTGATTCTTTCTAGATTCCTGTATTGATTCCTTTTGAATTTTCTGTTTGGGATAAGAAATGTTAAGCTTGAATGCGTGGTGCTAATGTTATCACAACATCGGATATTTACCCTTGGTAACGGACGTGCTGATTTGCTGAGTACTAGTAGCTCTCAGGGTGTCAAATACTTGGCATCCCTGGAGTTTAAGCACATGTTGCAATGAAAACGGTTTCAGCATGTTGCTGGTGTTTTCACCCCAACATGAAATTATCATTTTACAGACCTTACAACTACCACTATTGTCATCTTTCTTTCTGAAATGAAGCCACACTTTGGACTCTTTCTTCCTCTCATCATGACTCCTGCTTGTTGCTAGTTTCCAGCAACTTAGATGCATGAGTTTGACATCCTTGTTTTGCAATGTCCAACTGTAAAAAAAAACATGCCATCATCGATAAAAGGAACTGATAAGCTTGGAGGCATAAGGTTATGATGGATCAGACAATTAGGAAACAGTTCTCAACTGGAACCAGTTCTCAATTACCAATAATTATATAAACATCAACTGCTGACTCCTCACTCTTCTTAACCAGCCGGTGGGAGCCATAGATAATCAGCAATTATTCTGTGTGGAACCTTGTTTCCACTGGGGACAATGGAGCAAAAGTTTTATGCTTTAGGTGGATATATTGGCAGAAAATGCCAGAAGTGGAATATGATATTCACAAGTATGTTTTCATTAGTGAATAATCACCTGAAAATAAGAGTTATTGTGTTTTAAGATCTTTGTTTCTACAGAGAGAGTGGGTCCTCTTTCACAGAGTCCACCATGTAGCCCAGAACAAACAAACCAAACACTGGCTCCAGAGAGGGCCTGCAAGTTTGTCAGCCACTGTAGGTTCAGGGGTACTTGCAATCTGCAAGCTCACTGCTAGATGCCACTAAACCCTACATTCTAGACCTTATATCAGCACATTTTTGGTTTGTTATTTATTGTTGTTGTTTTTTTTTTCATCAAAGTGAAGTAAAAAAATGAGGAACATAAAAGAACAGCGGGCTTTTCTTTTTCTTTCCTGTCATCAGGGTGTGGTTCATCAGGAAGTTCTTGGTCTTCCTTTTTTCCAAGCGCACTGAGAGAAACAGTAAGTCTACTGGTCCCTCTCTACCTGTCTATCCCTCCAGCTTGCACGTATCTTTTTCAGGCTTTTGTTGATTCTAGGACAGTTATTGTTGTCATGCTTAACTATCACCCATATTAACAGTAGTAAACTATTCTGCCATCTCATATATGGAATATTAATATATGAAACTGAATTGATTATATAGCCTGTCCTATAGAGGCAAAAAGCGAAGACTTTTGTGTTCTAAAAATCAGAAATGTCTATATCATTATGTGGTATTTTAAACTGCACAACTAAATCAACAAATATAGCTTAATAATATTGTAATAATTGTGTTAATAATATAATAATAAAACATAAAACAAAGTAAACCACTTCCACCTTTGACATAGTATATTTTTTTGAATGGAAACAAAAATGATGAAAAATAAAGTGAAATAAATGAACTGTTATTTCTGCTTCTTTTTTTAGATGATAAACTAGAAGATTTAAAGGCTGCCAAAAAAAAGATTGTAAGTGTCCAATTCTTCACAGTTCACATTTCATTTATGCGCCTTCCACTGACTTGTTTTAAAGAGAGTTTGGATCTGATGGTATGAGAGAGTGGGGGCCACACTTCAGTCTGCATGTTCAAACAGAAGTTTCCCTGTTTTGTGTTTCCAGCTGGAGGAAGTGATGGAGACAGAAACATACAAAAATGCCAAACTCATCCTGGAACGCTTCGATCCTGAAGCTAAGAAGAAAGCTGTGAGTGCTGTTGTCTGTTTTTTTTTGTTTTGTTCTTTTTTCTTTATCTCTGTGTGTTTGTTTAATTTGAGCCATTATTGTATCTTTACTTTGTTTGACTTTTGTTGATTTTGTTTGCTGCAATGTTGTAGGAGCTGGAGTCAACTCCAGTGCGTCCTCAGATGACTCCTAGGCCAGGACAAGGTACGGTACATATCAATACACAACAGAACAATAAAGCGTCACATTTCGGTTAGGTTGTTGAACGGTTTTTAGATGGAGCTCAGGTCAGAGTTATGCAGAGACAAGAGCTACAAAACGGCATTCAGTCACCAAGATACTATGTTTAAAGGATAGACAAAGTGATGAATTTCTCTCCTGTCTACAGAGATTCGACAGAGAGGGGTGGCAATGAGACCCATGCCGATGGGAACCCCGACTGCAATGGCAATGACTCCAGTGGGAGCACGGCCCCCGTTGGGACCAGGGGGCACACCTGTGGGTAAGGGGGCCACACAGAGATACTTAACAGTAAAGTAACTACAAAGAACTTTCATTTTGTGTTAATTTTAGTGGCCCCTCTAAACAAAAGTGGTCGTGTTTCCTGGAATGAGGACTACATTTCCCATGAGCACCACTGCCTTGTGAGAGAAGATCTTGATCTGATAGATAAGACTTCATTAATCTCACAATGGAGAAATCTACTGTTACAGAAGCTCTATTGAACACACGGGTGGGGTGGGGTGGGGTGGGGTGGGGGGGGGGGATTGGAAGCATTGGAAGGTGGAAATAAGATCAGTGAGGTTGCAAATAGGCTACAATCAAAAGAATTTAAGACATTTAAAAAAAAAGGTATCCTATGTACAACGAATTCAGAGAAAAAAAGTGTTTTGCTGAGCAATAATAGAATAAAACTATGACAAAAAGTATATAAAAATACCTTCACGTGCAAGAGAAGTGCATTATAGATGTTTACAGTCACAGAGGAGAGATGTACATGTGGTTGATAAAGTGTCATTGATTCCAGGTATTAGCAGATACAGAGGTTATTGCACATTGCTGGAGAGCGTGTACATTTGTTTTGGAAGCAAGTAAAGGAAAGGTGAAACTTGTTTTTGGTACAGTTTTTCCTTTTGATGCATAGTGATGAGGTAATGTATATATTACAGTTCATACATGAAAAAGGCATGAAAAGACTACAATTGCCTTTTTGTGTCACATGTACATATCGTTTTATTGAAATAATGTTGAAATAATGAGGTATCATGTTGAATACAAAGAAGAGCAAAAGTTGAAGCTGATATGTATGTAAATATACTTTATGTGTGTGTGTGTGTGTGTGTTTGTGTGTGTTCATCAGTTCAAGCCAGAATATAATAAGTATAATAATAAGGGTATGTGTGTCAAACTTTGACAGTAGGTTTAATTACCTATCATGGTTTGTAAGTGCTTCAGCTTTGATGCTGTCAGCTCCGTGAGTTGACAGACCGAGCTTGTCTCTCGTCTCTCTGTGCAGACTCTCAGGCATCCAGGCCACGGACAAAGCACTAAGCCAAAGGCAACTAGAATAAACAGCAAGTCCAGTTGCCTTTGACTCAGTTCTTTTAGACGCCTGTCTGTGTCTTTATCCAATGTTGCTCTCCCTACAGAACCTGTTCCTCTCTCAGCTCCAGGAGGACCACCGGAGAGATCGGCTCTGTCTGCCTCTCTACTCCAAGGGGCAGTTCCCAGGACCCCCTGCTCCCCTATACCAGGTGTAGGTAGGTTGTAAAGCCTTTTGAGTGCATCTTGGCATAAATGCTTCTTTGTACGCATGATCAAAAGAAACATTTGCTGTGGCTGGTTTCTGCAACTTAATTAGGCAACACCTGTGTGTGCATATTGTATCGAGGCTGACAGAGCCCAGGTTTTAGTTCTACATTGTAAAACCCTAAATCTATAGAAAACACACCATATTATTATTGAATCTACAAATAGTAATGCATTCTGCTGCATATTTGTTTTTCAGTTTTAGTTTGTATGGACTTTATTTGCAGGAATGCACCCACCAGGTCCTCCATTGGCAAGACCCATTCTACCCAGAGACAGGGGAGCTGTGGACCGAGTCATTGAGTATTTGGTAGGGGATGGACCACAGAACAGGTGAAGACCCTTTTTTAAAAATCTCTTGTGGAAGTAGCCTGTAACTTAATTCCAAACTCACATTCTCACTGCACAGTGGTGTTCAGTCATTGTCACACCACCTATAATAGCACCAGCACTTTAACCCTGTAGATGAAGCCATGTTGATGTTGATATGTAATAGCTGAACAGAAACCGTCCAAACGACAAAACGCTGCTGTTGTAACACTCACTGCCAGCATGTAGCACAGGTGTTATAATGGCAGATGCATTTACTGTCCTTTTCTTTGAAGGAGCACATTAGCATATGTTCATGTGCAGATCTACAGCCTCTGCAACTCTTCCTGCTTACAAGACCCTTGATCATGAATGTGCCCCCAGTTTGTTCGTTAGCTGGACCTATTCAGCCATATGGTTACCCTTGATTGAAAAGTAAAGTGCGTGCACTAGAGCACATGTGTCCTGGTGTTATCACAAGTCCTCTTGAAAACAATCGATAACTGATGTAAAAGTAGACAAGGCAGGTTCATGGAAATGAGCTTTCAAAATAGCAGTTCATGGACTGTACAATAACTATAGCAAAATTATTAAATCAAACAGTATCTCTCCTTCTCCCCCCCTCTGTTTCTCCTTTCTTCCAATAGATATGCTTTGATCTGCCAACAGTGCTTTTCTCATAATGGCATGGCTCTGAAAGAAGAGTTTGAGTATCTCGGTAAGAACAGAAACCCACCGCTGCATTTAATGAGAAGGACCATCACAATGAAGAGAGAACATAACATAAATTGAGTCTTTTTCTTGTTTTCTTTCTCCCTCTTTTTGTCTCCAACCTCCCAGCGTTTCGTTGTGCATATTGCTACTTCCTGAATCCTGCCAGGAAGACACGCCCTCAGGCTCCCAGGCTTCCAGAGTTCAGCTATGAGAGGAGGCTGAGAGCAGAATCACGTTCGCCTGGACCAACACCTCGTTCTGGGACAGAGACAGAGGAGAGTGCGCCCCCTTCTGGAGGTATTGAAAAACACAGATGCCGAGACAAGCAGCAAGCAAGGCCAACCAAGACCAGGTCTTCTCAGGTCTGACATGAGAAAAACAGTGGATGGGCTTTGTGTTAAAGTGGAGAACAAACAAAGTCTTACTTAGAACCACTGCAAAACTGTGACACATCTGTCCTGATTCATACATACTGAAAGAACAGTCAGACACTGTTTGACTGAATGAATATCTGAGATTAGACAGAATCTGAAACAAGACGATAAAACATATGAAACTTCAGGCCAAGATACTAAACATGTGTGCTACGCCTCTGAGACACACACACACACACACACACACACACACACACACACACATTCACTCCCTCACACCGTTCTGTGCATCTCTGTGTTACTTACTCCATGTGCTAACCACCCATGTTAAATGCTTCTTAGTACAGTGCTCCGGTTGACCTCAATTGTTTGTGTTTGATTCTTTTCCCAACTTTAACAAAGTCAGCTTTTGTCCTGTTGTAGTTGTTAGCGGGCAGTGAGCCAGCAGAGGTGAGACACCACCACGTTCAAATATCATCATCAATATTCATCTTCTTTGCTACAGAAAGCACCAGAGTGTTTAAGAAATTCTAATTTTAAAACTGAGAAATACATCCAGCATCATTTTTACCAGGTGAAATAAGATGAAAAATGTAATCCTGACATTGGTTCTTTCTAGGTGCAGACAACCGTCTTTTACCTTCACAATCCAATTTATAACCAAACCAGTTGCAAGAAAAATTGTCATTTATTTGTAATTTGTGTACTCATTTGTTTCCTTTTTGAACTGATGCAGGTTGTATACCTGTTAAACAATGTATGTCTTAGCCAAAATGCTATTTAGTATTTCTAATATTTGAATTCGATTCTGAGCATGTGGCAGAAATCAGCAAGAACAGTACAACAGAAACAACGTTACAGATTGGTCAAAAAAACTTAGTTCAAAGTAGAAGCAGCAAAATAAACCTGTGTTTCAGTTTCCACAACAGCTTGCATCCATCAAATTCTACATTCCTCAGCACGTTTCCTTTGTCAGCCCTGTGAGCACACTGACCGTGACCAGTGGGTTTAACAGTGTGATCTTGCCTCTAGCCAAGGCTCCGGCTCCATGGAATTTGGTCCACAGTTTCCAGATCCAGCAGAGTCCAAAGAACCCTCAGAACCGACCTCTGCAGAGTCCAGGTTCCCCTCCTCTCCCTGCACTGTCTGATCTGGCTGAATTTGAACTGATTTGATTACCCCAGAATGGATCAATTTTCTTCGCTGTAGAATCCATAACATTGTAGAACGCAGACCAGTGCCTATCAGAAATCGCTCCCTCTAATCACACTAAAGCAACAATGGGTTTTAGCAGTTACTGGATGTCTACACCAGACCTGGGTTAAATCGTCTCACAGATACATTTGATCCTATTTAGAGAATTAAAATTTAAAGTTTATAAAATCACAGCCGCTCTTTTGGAAGTTGTGCGCTTTGATTAACAATTTGATCTAGTATTGTCTGGATTGGATTTAATCCTGATGGATTAACCCATAACATTTGGTACCCTATGAATTTAAACAAATGCTGAATAAAGGCATTAATAAAAAACACCCAGATCTGGTTTTCACTGAGTGTACAAAATATTTAGACGAGTATCCGAATTGATTGATTTGCTCTCCAGTCTACATAGTTAATGTCTAAATTGTCTCACAGAACCTAATATTTCTTTAACTTGTGTCATCCACACCTACATTAAGTCAAGACAGACCAGTTTGTGCCTGGTCAGAACACATTCTTCATCACAAAATGATGAGCGTCAGATATTTTGTACATAAAGTGTCATGTTGTGTCTGGTCATTTAACCCCCATTCGGACAAGATGGGTTGGGTGATTTTAATATCGCCTCCTTTTTATGTACATGTTGTTCATCTTGTAATTTTAACCCCTATCTGTACTGGCAAGTGTATATCTGAGCTTTTACACATTCAGACCTGCGTTCCCAGTTGTTTTCGGCTCAGCAGGTGATGGGCGTCATGTGAATATTCTCGTCTATTACAAACCACCTCCTGTAATTAGGCAGCGTGGTCCACAACAAGTTTAGCAACTGAAAAGCAGGTCAACTATTTTCTGACCTCCATCCTGTCCGAACGGGGCTTAAGGCTTCCTTTGTACAGTCTGAATATGATCATGTCTCATGTAATTAATTGAATTTGAAAGTGTTCAGATAATGGTGCCTTTAGATTGTGAATCCTATTTGATTTTTAGATCCACAGACTAACCATTACATTAAGAAGCAATGATTCCGACAATGTAATTATATTATGTTCTAAACAAATGTGGACCTGTAACACCAGAGTGTCTGGCATTGATTTTGAAGATGAAATGGGTTTTATTTGTGAAGAACAGAGACAGTTTTAATGATCCTCTTGAAGCTGTGCTGTTGGATGGTAGCAGGGAGATTTTAAGGGATGTTGGTAAAGCCTTGTATGTTCTCTGTTGCTCAGTCAACTCTTGTTTAACTGATATTAACCTTAACAAAGGGAATGCTGCTAATTTTCTTCAATTTACCACTGATTTTGACACCAACAACCAATCGTTTGTTGTATTGAAAACTATTCACATGATCTCAGATGCTCCCTCTTTCCCTCAGCCTTCCCTATTGTTCTGTCCCTTTGCTAACTGGCTACGTATGTGTCTTAATGACATGTCTTCTCTACAGATGAGAAAGAGTTGGAGGAAGATGAAGGACCCACTCAGGAAGTAGAGAGTGAGACCCAATCAGAGGAGCAGCCACAGCAGCAGCAGGAGGAGGAGGAGGAGGGAGGAGAAGTGGTTCAGGAGGAGGAAGAGGTGGAAACAGAGCAGAGTCACAGCACCCCCTGTGAGACAGAATCTCAACCGTCATAGTTACAGAGTCGAGATGAGGACCGGTGACGTCTGATCATTCTGTCCAAGCAAAAGGTGTTTGTATTAGCCATGATAGAAGGTGGCATTTTGTAGGTACACCAGGATTGTCAGCAACAGTAGTTTGATTATATCTTTCTTCCCTGCAACCAAAGACCTTATCAGTCTCACTTGTGTTGACGGTTGAAGCTTTTATCTTCCATCTTTATCCTTTTTTTTTTTTTTTTTTTTTGGCCTAAATTTTTTTTTACCGTCAAACGAGCATCATAATAAGACAAAGCACATAGAAGAGATTATGTAGATGATGTGCTTGAAATGATGTAGGCTGGCTTCTAAATTGTTATTTTCATCATTTTTAATCGTAAAGTTGTCCACTGACATTGCTTAAAACAGTGCCAACATATCATGGCCTTACCAATTTGATTGGTTGACTGGGAAGTTGTAGGAAGATTGATGATTGGAGTGTTTTTTTTAGTAGTTGGCTGCTGCTGATGCTTGGTACATGGTGACTGACGTAGATCTTGTTTCAGTATTCTATGATTTCAGGTTCTTTTAGGTTTGACATAGTTGATTGCTGTATGATTCTTAAAGGAAAGAGTCATGATTTTAGATAGAACTGCTGGTTCACAAATGGTTTGTCCTCCGATGCAGCAAAGACACTTTTAAATCTAAATTCCCTCAGTGACCGTGACCCAACTCAGAAAATGTTATTCTAATCATTGTTTTTTTCGATAGTGTACAAACTTTTCTCACCTAAGGACTGGGAGGAAACATTAAACTGAATGAAGTGCACCATAAGACAAACCTGTCGTGAACTGGGACATTTTCAGTTGTGTTTGCAATCTTTACAAGAATGGCATAAAGTTTCAGGGTGCTGCTGTGGCTTTCTTCATCTCCTGTTTTTAATCCCCCATATAAACTCTTAGCGTAAAAATGCATCTCGGATAAGTTTGTTATACTCACATTTAACACTGATGCATGTACATGTTTTATTCTGCTGAAAAAGACAAGCTGTATCTGGGACATGAGAGGTTACCCAGAAAACTGCAGCTCGTGCATATGAACAAAGCTAATGTTTTCCTCGTTAGCTGCACTCAGATCTGCAGACAGCAAAGGCTCTGGTGTTGGCCAAAATAAAGGAATGGAGCAAGTTGTACATCAATACTTAATAGTAAATGGATGACACTGACCAGAGAAAGCAGCTGCTGCAAGTCTATACACTGACTCATGCCTTGTTTCCTCTTTGTCAGTTAGAAAATTAAGATGCAGTCTGAGTTTTTGTAGGCCACCTTCTTTCTGCAGCAACTTGTTACTGCAGTTACCCAGAACACTGTGTATAGCACCCAGTAACTGAACTCAGATCAGCCATCAATGGTGCAGCAGAAAATATGTGTTTTGAGGAGCGTCTTGATTTGTAGAGATTTAAAATGTGCAACTCTTTCCACCATTCAGTATAACACTGCAGCTTTGTCTGTTCGCTCCCTGGATAGAAGCAACATGTGGCCTCACCCAGCCTTGAACAGTCAGACTTTGCAGAAATAATTATTTTTCAGAAGAAAGCTTTTTTGCACTATGGGAAAAATGAACCTCTACAATTAATTTTGAGTTGTCGGTCTTATAAAGATCTTCCTTTGAGATGGGGCCTGTCAAGCTAAGCCAACTTACTATCTTGAGGATAGCATTAGTGTTGATGAACAAAATAATGGATTTAAGATAAGACTGAAAATTTTTCTCCATCTGGTCATTGCCAATGTCAATTCTCAATAGGATTATCATTTGCCAAATGCACTGTTGTTTTTTTCTGTATTTCCTGACTCCATTTGCACTGAGTTTCTCTGTATTTATTTGGCCATAATGTTTTTAAATGTGTTGTTCAGGTATCGTTGTGCTGTTTGGTTTTAAAAACTTAGAGGCATAATCTGTACATGCCATTGTACTGTCACAGCTATTTAAAAGTACAGGCCTGAATTGGGCTCGAGTTGCTGCAGATGAGCATTTACTGAAATATTTTATGTGCTTGTTTGAATTAGTTTACAGTGTAATCTGCCTTATGTCTACCTAAAGTGGCAACATTAAAAATTAAGAGGGTTTGTAGTTAATTTTGCCAGCACTACCACCAAGTTCATTCTGTTATTAAATTGAACCAGAATAAATAATGAGTGTCTATGCAGATATGAACATGTTGCATCAACTGTGTTGTACTGGTCTGGTCCTAGAAAGCTAAGTGGGCAAAATATTCTTGATACACAGACTACACAGTACATATTATTTAATGTGTATTTTTTAATGTGTTTAGCCTGGATTTTCACCTTAAGTCTGTGTATGTTTCTGATTAGTTGCTGTCTTGTCAAAATCTCGCCAGAATCCAGAATCATTTGGCAAATGTTGTCCATAAAGTTTCAGGCTAACCTTCTGAATGTGCACATGGCAGCAAAAGTGCTTTTGGAAAATCTGTTGTTCATTGTTTAGGAGAGACCATGTAATGATTTTAAAGTTGCTTAACTCCTTGACCTGAGCTTTGTCCTGTTATTTTCCTCCACCAAAAGCTGAAAGTTGTTGCATCACTCAGCCTTTATCAGCTCACTGACTTCATGTTTGGCTGGATGGGACTAGTGTAAACAAGCTTTGTGTCGCCCAAGATCCTTGTGTGTCACTTTAATACTTAAAAACCTGTCAGATCCTCAGTTTACTCACACTGCCACATGTAACACCTATTTACTTTGTCTTCTAGTTTTGTTTTTCTCTGCTGGATTTATCGGTTACATTTTTGCCAATGCTGGTTGTCATTAAGTGTGTGCATGGCACGCCTAATAAACTTTTTCAACAACAAAGGAAGGCAGTAGTTGATCTGTTTTGGTTGTTACATGGTATCCATGCTTTCCTCACAGATTAGTTTAGTTTTGGTCCTAATTAAACTGTGTGTGAGGCCAGATGCCACTGGGGTAATTGAACAAGTCTGTGCTTACTGTGATTTGGGTGAATTTACTTGGTCTAAGCTTGTGCTCCTTGGTAGCCTCAACACCCACCTGCAACTCATGTGGCTCATCCCTTGCATCTTAATCAGAAGCTTCAGTGTTTTTTACTTGAAAAAAATTGATCAGGGAAATATGACCTACTAACTGCACAATCACAACTAGATTATAGGCTATGAAGACTGACCAATAAGGCAGTTAACATAAATGTAAAATTCAATGAAGCAATGAGAAATCAGTGAAGTCTGAGCTTTAGATAACAATATCACTATAATACAACAATATTAAGAAAGAAAATGGCATTAAGTAAATGATGAACTACTTTTATTTTTCACTCTACACATCTTCACATCTACAAACCTACGAATATAAAAAAAATAAATGATCAATGCAATATGATGGCAAAACTATTATTAAACCAATTTTTTGTCATAAGGAATCACAGCTGCAAAATAAATCAAGTTGCCCTCAGCTACTTGCTGTGAACACAGGCAGCAACATCGCACCTGTGATATTTCAAATTTAAATTTCATGGAATTTGAATCTGTTTCTTAACAATGTTCCTTTGTTATTTTGTTTATTTGTTATTGTCACTGTGTATAGCACAATCAAAGCAGCATAGAACAATTCTAAGTCATCTTTAACCCCATGTTCCCTGAACAAGAAACAATTGATTGAACTAATTTATTCAAATCACTGTACTGATGTCAGCTATGGTCAATCAAAACTGTTATAGGGGAGCAGCACACCAGCTTGATGCAGCTTTGAGGTGGCTGCCTGATAGTGGAGTCCAGTGAAAAAATTCTATGCAAACTTGTCAGGTCTATAGTCAACAGTAACTCTACCCTCCTACAACACATCTGTTTGTGGTTTTTACACATTTTCACTGAAAAATACACAATTTTTAAAGCAGCAGATCAGTCTAAATTGACTGAAAAATAATAAACTAATGAGCAATTGACAAACTAAAACGGAGTTCAGAGGAATTCAGATGTGTCAGTAACAAAGCAAACCTTGCCACTAACCCATGCATGTCTGCACAAATCACAATGTTGACTCATACTGTAACAGTTCAGAAGTCAAATGAGTGTCAGGCAAACAAAACAATAAAACTTCCAGACAGGAAAATATCTTGCCTGCACTCAAAGACCAACGCTGCCTTCCAGCACCCATACTAGTGCACTATTTAGGTTACCAGAAAAGTATTTAGAATGTCCCAATACATAGTTTGTTAAATGCAGTATGCCAAAAATAGCAGGATGTCCTCCAGCATGCTTTTCTGGCTGTTCTGACCCACAATCCTCTACGCACTGGAAAATACATCACATTGACTGAGCTGTGGAGAGCGGGATTCTTACAAAGTCTTTGCTCCATTTCCAAATTACATACAGGATCAAAGTTCAAGGCACAATGTTATGATGAAGCTGTATGTCCCAATTGTATGGATGTTGCATGTAACAAATCAGCTGCAGTACATACTAAAGTTAAATGCATGGGATTTGGAACACAGCCCCAAGAGTATTTTGTCAATGAGACTCCTTCGATGGAACCGATAATTAAACTGGATTGAGATCCAATTAAATGAGTAGGTCTGTTAACAAGCTGAACACATCTTCTTCCCTTACCTGGAACATTCAAGTCAGGTTTCTACATAGAGATTCACTCTAAGCTGAAGCCCTCGACTGACCTACAGGAATGGAATTTTCTGTTCGCTCAAAATGTTAATAAAAAGTACTCGTATTTCCTAATGATGTAGCATCCATTCTCCATTAGTCCTCAGTACAGTGGACATGAAATGTCTCTGACCTTAAATCAAGCTGCCAAAAAAGACAAAACAAATCAATTATTACTGTGCTGGTTTTTAAATAACCATAGTAAAATACACTCACAGAGCCCACCAGAGTGACCTGCAGCAATAAAACACTGTAGACAAACAACTAAAACAGTAGAAAAATTGTTTGTGACAACAATAGCTTCAAGTATGACCCATCTAGATCACGAAACTCATGCCTTTGAGATGCCTGGATTCACCTTTCGCTGCAGTCTCCTCAAATACACAAACTTTACAGCGTTCAACAATCAACTCAGACTGTATGTTTGTGGGTTAGAAGAAAGCAAACACAACCTGAACCAGTCCACTGACAAGCACTTCTCTGGTGGATCTCCAAGTGAGACGTCTATCCTGATAACACACAGTCTCCTTTATGGGTCAGGTCTCTACAGCATGTTGAGCTCGATGAGTCTTCCCGCAAATACAGCAACCGTCCCGATGATGCACACGGCCATGAACACACAGAGCAGGATGTGATCCAAAACCATAGCGACGAACTTCCACTCCTCTGCTGCCTGGAACGAGATGGGACGGGTAGCGAGAAAGTCATGTTTGAGGACCTCTGACTTTGGATTAACGTAATGTGATTATTTACGAATAAGTGAGTGACACTCTGGTGATGGGTCATTTTGCACTGACTCTGTTCACCCTGGTAAAGGCAGTATGGTTGATTTTCAATGAGATTTTGCTGCTTTATATTTCAAAATGTGCTTAACTGACTCTTAGCGATGTGGTAAATCACTAGTTAATTGAACTGCCGCTGCTAAAGATGTACTGTTTTTGGACCCATTTGTTTGTCTAATTAGCAGGATATTTAAACAGATTTGAATGAGGTTTAACGGAAAGTTCAAGGAATAGTTTGACATTTTGGGAAAGATGCTTATTGGCAGAGACATGAGAAGATTGATAGCACTCTCATGGTTACCTTAAATATGAGGCTAAGCCAGCAGGGGGTTGGCTTATGTTTAAAAAACATCTCCCTACCAGCATTTCTAAAACTAATCAACACGTTATATCTTGTTTGTGTAATCAATACAAAACCAAAAGTGCACTACACAAATGACAAATTTTACACAGGGTTACTATTTTTTGGGTGAGCAGACTGAAGTCTCCACTGGTTGACAGTTCACCTCATGACTTAACATCACAGGCAGAAACAGAAGATGCAGAACAAACATTTTAAACATGTTTTAGTTTTTAAATACAATATTTTCTATTATTGTGCAGCCTTGGTAGAGGCTTTTTAGTTACCTAATAAACATATGGATGGCTGACGAGCTGAATTTCCAGCTGTTTTATAAATTTCAGAAAATCTTACAGGTTCATACACTTGCATCCATTATTCACGCAGTTGTTGTCTTACATTGTTCGACTCCTCGTCTGATTTCATGGTCTCTGCGATGTACTTCACCCCTTCAATGGCGCTGCGAACATCAGGGTTTTTAGCAATGGGAGACTGGTAGGTGACACTGGTGGGGGTGGGGTTACCTGCAGAAGAGGGAGCAGGGACAGGTTGTAGTTGTAGGGATAGACAAAGAGCTACGCAGTCCTGGACAACATTAGGATGCACTGTTTTCCCTAATGATTCTGTTATTACTTACTTGTTTAGTGCATGATACCTTTTTAATGGTAAAGCATGTAAGAAAAGCTTGATGTTATAATTAGTGCTTCATCACAGCTGAGATCATTTGGCATTATCTCTGTGAGTGACATACTACTAACAATAAAATCTGCACGTTACACTAACATGGCCACAGTATTAAAAAAAATCTGTCTTTGTTCTTGCCTGAGATGTCAGAGATGTCCATGTCAGTTGGGAACAACCTCTTCTGCCGGATCTCCTGACTGGGACGCTTCATTGTTGAGAAGAACATCATGTTGGGAATGGTTTCGATGAAGACCTGCGAGACAGACAGATGCAGGTTTTGATTACGTTCCTTCCCGAAAATTTTTTTTATCAGTCACACACAACAATGATGCTGTTTGTTAAATTATCACAGGTAATAAAAACTCAATATAAACCTTGCGGATCCAGGGGGGCATGGTGTGCGTGCTGGGAGAGCGGTGATGTGTATTAATGACGATGACAGTGATGATGATGGAGGCGATGACAAACACCATTGTGAAGAGCATGTATTTCCCGATGAGAGGAACAGCGCTGGAGGTGGAGGGGATCAGCTCCACAATAACCAGCAGGAAGACAGTCAGAGACAGCAGGACGGAGATGGAGAGAGTCATCTTTTCACCTACAGAGATGGACACACAAAGACAGACTTGCAGACAAACTGACAAACTTGGAATATTGAGTTAATATTTTAGTGTTTTGTCTATGGTCTAGTGTTGTATAATCACACCAGGGACTTGGAATAAGTTAATATACTAGTACAATCAAATGACTGGAAAATTCCAGTCTTTGATTTAAAATGAAAATCACAGTGATGGCTATGGATTTAATGGATTTTCCACACATGAAAGTGGCCCTAAAGGACCATCTGAAAATATCTTGTGAAGCACTTTGTGTTGCATTTTAAACGGATGAAAAGTGCTATATAAATAAAGTTTGATTTGATTTGACTTTATCTGCTTTTTTTGTAGTTTCTACATTCATAATATATTTTTGATACGTTCCACTTGTGCGCAAATAAATTTGAAATCGGTTACTAATACAACTAGATGAAAATGGTGCATGGTCTTATCTACTTTATTTAATCGCCATCCAGGTTTTAGAATGTTTTTGGACACATTTTGACACACTGCAAAGCCCACCAGGATATACGTACCAGAGTCAGTAGGCAGATAGAAGACAAGTCCGGTGAGAAAAGAGAACAGCATGCAGGGAATGATGACGTTCACGATGAAGTAGAGAGGCAGCCGCAGCATCAGGAAATGGTAGGTTATGTCAAGGTATGGTGTGTCAGGACAGCAGGTGTAGTAAACCCAGTGTTTCCAGCTCCTGTAGTCCTTCAACACCCATTCACCTGACTCCATAAAGTTACTGAGGTCAGGCCGATCACTGTCCTAAAAAACAGAAGAGTGGGAAATCATGCACTACAATACAATGGGTATCACAAAGGGGTTAAAGGTAATGTATTGGATAAATTTCACTCACTGGGTTGATGACAACCAGTAGTCCATCATATGTCCACGTTCCCAGTTTCATGCTACAGTTCTGCAGGTCAAATGGGAAATGGAGGACAATAATCTCACAGTAACTCTTAAAGATGGCTGGAGGGTTCCATGTTATCATCCCATTGTGTTCCAACAGGACTTTAGTTTCATGAATGATGGCAAAGTCACCGTCAGCACTGCCGAGGAGGAGGACAGAGACAGAGGAAGAGTGTGACTAGAGCAGCAAAATGAGGTTTGAAGATGTTTAGCACACCATAGAGACAAAATTGTGTGTTTACTTGTTGTATAGCACCAGGTCAGGTTTCCAAATGTCGGTTGAAGGGACTCTGATCTTCCTGATGCCTCCGTATTCATCTGGATTCCACTTCAGGTTCACATCTAACCATTGCTGGGATGAAAATTGGTGAACACTGGATCATTTCGTCTACTAATGTAGTGATAGAGCTAAGTTCAGCAGCCACCATGTCACAAATCCTACCTTATTTATATATCAAGATCTTATTTCAGTTACCCTCTCCTTATAAGAAAATCATGCAGCAAGTTAAAACAGCAAAGATCGTTCATTTGTGATCTAATTTGTGTGCTATATTCAACAGGTAAATACACACAGTATTTAAGTGTATGATAAGAATAATGATCCAATTGCAGCTAGGTATATAAATTCCACACCGCATTAATTGTTAAAGTCTATAATAAGTAGTTTAAGTTAGCTCAGTAACTGTATTGTTGGTGTCACAGGTTTGTTATGGCAAAAACTTTAAAAGCATTAAAACCGTGTATGTTGATTGACACTTTTTGGCAAAGCTAAGCATTGCTTTAGATCCTAAAAAACAATAACCATGAATGACTAGAAGGGTCTTTCTTGAGAAATACGATTAATTTATCAATTTGCCATGTAGCATACCCACTGAAGTTATTGTTATTGGTATTTCTATATGAATGGTTAGCATATGTTTTGTTGGCATGAATTCAAGAACCACATTTACCTGTCTGAGACGGACATTACTGGTCACAATCTGGTTAACTTCATCCTGAAAGATGAAGAAGAAAAAGAAAACAATCAGATATGTCATAACACAATACAATTCAAATGCTTGCAACTACCTTTTAATGGTTTTAAGGACTCTCTGTAAGGTTTTAAATATTTCAGACCAAACAATAAAAAAGCACAACTTCCAAACTCAAAGCAAACCTTTCCCTCCATTTTTCTTAAAGGCAAGGGGGTGCGCATGCGCAACAGTCAAATTTGAATTGAACGCAGTCAACGGTGAAAACGCGACCGTGACTTTGGCCGAAAGTTGGCTTTTCTACACCAAATTTTTCGAGGAAAAATTAAATCTTTCAAGATGGACACCGTCCGCTTTATCATTAAAACATGCCAGTGAAGTTAAAGATTTGTTTTCAGGTACGCTAGCTAGCTACTAAATTAATGGACGGAAGAATGTTTGGTTTTGCTAGCAGCGGTCATTGAAGTTTTTTTTCGCTAAAACCAGCTTATTGTTGTCTGCTATCGACAGCTTGTGGGAAATACTGGATACTGCGACCCAAAGAAGGGAGGAAACCGTTTAAATTTATGAAATATAAGTGTCATGGAAGGACTTCGAAAGATCGACTGTCAGACATGGTCATCGTTACAGCCCGTTGAAGCTCCGGTACGACGCAGAAGGAGAGCTACGAACAGTAAGAGCAACTTTCTATTAGCGTTGTGCTTGTGTTTAGCTGCTTGTGTTGGGTTGCTTATGTTGTGCTGTATCTATGCTTGCTGTGGCCCGGGGTCTGTAGTACAAGTGGCGGACCTCCCAAAGACATAAGTGGCCGCCCTGCCGGTTCAATTAAGGCCGAGTATTTAGGTGACACCGTAACCTTGTTGCATTTACGTGCCGGTGAACGGGAGTGTGACTGGTTTCAAGTGAGTAATACACGTGCTGTTTACAGTGAGCATAATAAGCCTTAATTCCTGGCTGTTTTGCATTATGTTGGCATAATTTTGGCTGCCATGCTAGTACATGGTTTAAAGCTTGTGAGTCGCCTGTATGCGACAAATGGGAAGGGACCGTTTTAATTTCTAAAATAGTAATTGTTGTCGAAGGACTTCTCAAAGTCGACTGTCAGACATGGTCATCTTTACAGCCCGTTGAAGCTCAGGAACGACGCAGAAGGAGAGCTTCGAACAGTAAGAGCGACTTTTTTTTTATTAGCATTGTGGTTGTGTTGGACTGCTTGTCTCTGTGGCCGCCGTGCCGTCTCTGTGGCCGCCGTGCCGTCTCGTGCCGTCTCGTGCCGTCTCTGTGGCCGCCGTGCCGTCTCTATGGCCGCCGTGCCGTCTCTGCGCCTATATGCTGGTGTTTGTGGCCGCCGTGCCATATCTATGGTTGCTGTGGCCCGGGGTCCGTAGTGCAAGTGGCGGACCCCACACAGGCATACGTGACCGCCCAGTCTGTTCAATTAAGGCATAATCTTTGGGCGACACACAAACCTTGTTGCGTGTTTGTGCACGTTAACGGGAGTATGACTGGATTCGAGTGAGTAATATCCGTGGTGTTTACAGTGAGCCCAAATGGCTCCAATTCCTGGCTGTTTTGCATTGTGGTGGCATCATTTTGGCTGTGTGCCAATACATGGCATCAAAGCTTGTGAGTGGTCTGTATGTGACAGATGCACAGAAGTAAATCTTGTTTCTTGAGTAAATTGCAGAGGTGTTGCAGAATATTTTGTTATTTCACATTGCTTGGCCAGTGCATAACATTTCATTCTTTCTGTATTGACTGCAGGTTTTTACATTTGCTGTGTCTATTTCAGTAACAAAGCACAGTGACATATAAGTAGCTCCAAATATTTGTGATCCACAGGTTGCTGAGACTTTTTCTGTTATGCATGGGGCTGTTTGCTTGTGTTTTGATCATGTCATGTGCTATTAATTAATTTGACAAACCCCTTTGTTTAACGCCAGCCATGTTGGCAGCATGGTTTCACTTCATGACTGTTTTTAACCCAATGAGGCTGTGTGAGTGGTCGAAAAAATCCCTGCCACAGCATGGTATGGAGAGCCATTTTCACAGTCAGTCAGTTTGCTTGTCTGCTGCTGCATCAACTTGATGCCCTGTTTTGGACCTTGTAATGCAATTAGAATGTTACATTACGTGAGAAAATTAATAAGAAATGTCCTCTTTCTAAATAAGCAGTGCTTTAAATTTGTGCACATGTCCCAGGGTTTAAAAATATGGCTTGTCTTTCGTGAAACAGCAGTTTTTGTTTGAGAGTACAATACTTACAAGTCTGCCCATGTGAAACTATAACTGCAGATATCAGTGTATTCTTACAAAAGTACAAGGGCAATAAAAGAGCTGCTAAGTTATTGTAAAAATAGTCTTTAATTTATTTCTTTATTTAAAATGCAGAAATTAAATCACACATGGTCTTCACACTCACAAGTATTTGAAGGAATCCTGAAAGCCTCAAGTGAAAATGTTGTAAGCTTGATATGCCACTTTTCTAAGTTTGATTCTGTCTTTGCCAGTACAAACTCCTTCTCTCTCTCTTACCACACTGATTAGCTGTATTAGCTGCAGTCCCACGGTGACCACTACGGCCTCACTGAAGTGGTTAACAGGACGAACCACCTTGTTGTAACCAGTAAACAGGTCTTTAACCAGACGAGTCTCATCCACTGAGCAGAATACAGGACCTATGATACACAGACATACACAAAAATTCAATCAGGCAGTCAAGCTTTATTTTGATGTACACTCTTTACTCCATGAGTCTCATCTTCTGAATGTATTGCACAGGAAGGTCAGAGGTCAGTCAGATTGAGTGATCAATAAGGAGAGTAAACCACAGACTTGGGCTGTGTAGGTGTTAGTGTTGAGGAAAGAAATGTAAAACAATTTTTTTCTGAACTAATGGATGTAATGTACATCTTATACTGTATACATTCAGAACAAATTTTATTTTGGGCTCACTTTGGCTGAGGTCTGACATGTTGCCATACCCAGCTGACGCCCATGTCCCCACAAATGTTTTCACACCGGAACTGAAATCACAGCTGAAGCAAGAGGCAACTGTGATTCACACACCAAACATTTCCCTGTCTTACAACCAGCAACCCGAAACCCTTCAATGTGACTGGGAGAGTCTGTCAGACAGTTTCTAGGAAGAGAGAAAGACGGGAAGAGAGAGGAATTATCAGATGAGAGAGAAGCAGGGACAGACGGCTACAGACAGCAGTCAAGTGACTGGCATTCCATATTGGTGAAAAGCCTCCACGCTGAATGCCCCCTGAGTTGTCTAAGCGCTGCGATCAAGTCTGTGTCTCTATTGTAGGCTTTGGAGCGAACCTAATCTGAGTGCTAAGAGGGTGTTTGGGAAAGCCACCTCCAGGCCAATCCACTTGACATTAGGTCTGGATCAGTTAAAGTTCATAACAGTTAACCTGCATTTAACACCTCCTTATACAAGAGATGTCTCCAGTTAGCAGACATACAGTTTTTTTAAGCCATGCCTTTATGGGCCCATAAATTATGCCATAGGCAACCATAAAAATGCTTGGATGGTTACTGAAACAGGCCAGTGAATTGATGCCGATCACAATTAAGTTGACTGGGATTTGACCTTTTGTCTCTGGAAATATACCATCAGGTCATTATATCTTTAATCATATTAATCATAATCTAAAAAGTAGTAGTACTTGGCAGTAATTGAAACCTCAGACTAAATTACAACAATAAAATGAGTTTTTTTAAATTCTTTTATTTATTTATTTTACTCCATTTTATTTAATTTTATTCCATTATCTTTATTCTATTTTATTATCTTTCTTATCTATCTTATTATCTTTGTTTCTAACGCAGGGGTTGCAATGCAAATTTGTTGACATGTCCATGCTCAATGACAATAAAGGCAATCTTGAATCTTTCGGACCCAGTGAGGTTTTGAATTCCCATGACCTTAATGTTTCTGTTGTTGTGGCAAGATAAATTAAACTTATGAACATGAAATAAATATACTGTATTAATAGTTCAAACCTTAATCTTAATAGATATTGTTAGATGTTTGAGACTCCCCAATACAAATTCTTTATCTATTGCATGAAGCTGTTTGGCATACTTCACTCAAATTTCGTGCAGATGATCAGTCAGTATCAGCTGTTATTGTTGACCAATCAACAGTTCCCATAGCTTTTCTGAAATGACTGCACATGCCCACATGTCGGGCTATGACGGTATGGATTTTTTCTTACCGTGGTGATAAAGCAACATACCCCTGTGGTCTGGCTGTCACATGTGGTGTAGGCCCAAAGGAGGGGGCTTGGTTAAGTCAGCCTACTCTAAATGCTGACATACGTGCAGTTGTCATCTGTCTATTATGTCTGTGTATAATATATTAAATTGAATTGCTATCGAAAGTATGCAAGCCTTAAAATAAGTCATAATAATCGGACACATTCAAAAGAAATCTCCTATATGTTTAATGAACTGTCCCTCCTTCTTCCAATGGACCTGAAGTATTGTGTTTATTATATTTCCTATCACAAACCATATGGACGCCTGTCACTTTCACCAGCAAAAGAAATGACAGAAAATTTGTGGCGATGACGGTAATGAGCTCAACTGTGATGGGCATCACATGATTGTGCAGTTCTTGTCACATCCCTACCCACATGTAGGCATTATTACTGTAATACGCTTTACTTCGTACTGCAAGTGGACGATTGCATCACCTTTGGTCATGTAATCACAGTTAACACACATAACTTTGTTATAAAATTACCAAATAGATAAGATATTCTGCTTGCCAGGTTGTTACCCGAAGTTGCGTCCTTTGCATGTTATTTCTGGAATCTGCTGGCAATCCACACTCAGCCTGAACTGAGCATGCTAGTGTCTCATTTCATTTAGCCAGGAAGAGCAGAGCAGAGCAGAGCAGAGCAGAGCACACACACACACACACACACACACACACACACACACACACAAACCAGCCACATAGTTTGTGTTTGGTTCCCGTTCAGGACTTCTCTTGGCATCTTTCTCAAATATATGTTGGAATAGGAGTGTGATGTTGTTGTTTATGGTGCAGTTTTACATTTCCTTGGCTGTGAGCCATTGTCTCTGTCTGTCTCCGGCTTCCTGCTCCCTCTCTGTTGTCGTGCTAGCACACTTTGATCTGGGCACATACAAAAATAGAAGGGAGGCGGGACAGAGCAGCCACTTGGAGCTGTCAGTCATTGCCTACTGAACTCTAATTTCCACATGAACCAGCACTGTAAAGTAGTAAACTAAGGCTCTTTCTACTGCGACATTAAAGGCAACAAAAGTGTGGGTGTGGAGTTTATTTAGAGTTGCATTTTAGTCTATGACAATGTGGACCAGCTATTGACCAAATGTCACTGGTTTGACTCACATGACAGGCTGTGAAAATTCTGCTGAGGAAAGGGAATCGGTCCTACTGACTAGGCATTTGAGCAAGGCTTAAAAAGAAAAAGGACGAGGTAGCCACTAACACTCAAATATCCTCATCTGTCTGCTTTCCCAGTAACTTCCTGTAACCTTCAGAGAATGGGCATGAATTTTTGCATTCAGTCAAACATGGTTGAATTAGGGTTGGGTGGCATGACAGCACATACCTGCAACAATAGAAATGCGTCCACCAGTGGAGATTTGGCCTTAAGATGTATTTACAAACTGTCATTCACTGTGTAAACACTATGCTGCCTTTTATCGATATTGTTGATACGTCCAAATACATGTAGTATTGATAGCAATGCATGAACAGTCTTCATTATGGATGAGTTGTCCTCCTCCTCCTGAAAAGGCTACTCTGGACAATGTCCACACCTGATTTTGCAGACACTGTTCACAGTTCATGTTTGAAAACTGCTTTAGTGTCTCTGCTATATATTTGGGGCAGGCTGTGCGATGCTGCAATCAAGCTGCCTCGCAAGGTCATGTGATTTAGGCAGCAGGACTGTATCCCATGTTCTCACGTGACCTGAGAACAACAGTTGGTATTGATATGCACCTTTATTGCATCTCTGTTGTTTGTATATACTGTATTCTGGTTGACACCGAAGGTGAATTTTGTTGTTAATCTTGTACATAGAAGAAACATTTCTGTTGTGTGTTTTCCTTGCTGTGATCTCTTAATGAGACAGATTACTTGTCTTCTTGATGTCTTCTGAGTTTGATCAGCCAGTCATGGTGATGACGCTTAGGTAGCTCTCACTGGATACATACAACCTGGAGTTCAGTGAAATTAATACTGCAAAATCTTTTTATATGCTTTGAGTTGTTTCATTGTGGCCCTTCCAGAGACCACAGGTGATTGGATCTTTATTTTTAAGGTTCAAAATTTGTTACAATTAAGGATTCATCACATATAGCACCTAGCACCTAGCAGCTATTTGTTCCTTCTTTGTGAATCACTTTAAATGGCTTTAGTTATATGACAGGTTGATTCTATACAACCCCAATACAAAAAATGTTTGGATGTTGTGTAAAATGTGAATAATCCTATTGGAATTAATGTACTGGTAATCTCTCTTCTGCAGACACAAAATGCATGATATAGAAAGACCTTAAAGATAAACAGTGAACATTGATCGCAATGAATGCAAGCAAATGAAAGCAATTATGAAGTGTAAAACACTTAAACTGCTGGTCATTTTTGATTAAACCTCATAATACTGTATGTCAGAGAGAATTCATTCAGCTGTTATTAATATTATGTATGTGTGTAGTATCTTTGAAGTGAATATTCTTAGGTTTTACTTAAGTATACTCAAGTGTAATGTATTGGCCTTGTAATCAACACAGAGGACACGACGATATTTCCCTGCTTTTTTTTTCTTCAGCCTGATTTGATTTACAGTTAATCTTAAATCATGTGTTCTCTTTGAGGTACTGCCAAAACCCAAATGCTTCATGAGTAGATCATTTAATTTCATGTTATGTAGACGTTTCCAGTAATTGAAGTCATCGTCTCAGTTTGTTTTTGCTTCTTACCAGATAAACCAATCATGTTAAGTTATAATTACAGTCTTCCTTTCAAAGCAGAGTCTGTAAAATACATCTGCATGAGCCTTTAACTAATGTCTAGTGTGTTAATTTGCAGTAATAAGTGGATAAGGATAAGCAGACAATGCATTTCATGGGCAAATCTTATAGAAAATCATTAAAGAGAAGATTAAGCATAGAACTATAGGTGATTTAAAAGTCTGTAAAGTACTTCTTGTTTTGGGGAGGCAGGGTGGGCCTGGTTGTTAGACTGTCCAGTGCTTGAAAGGTCACATGTTTCATCCCCCCAAAGAGACAGGGTCTGCATCAGCAAGCATGCGTCCTGTCAAAGTGTCCTTGAACAAAGACACTAAACCCATACTTACTCACTGATAAATATAAATCACTCTTGAAGAGGACATCAGCTACAGTAAATGACTCAAATATGAGTCCAGCCAAGAATGCTAACAATGCTGAGCTGCCTTTTTTAGGCTACCTGAAGGACAAATGCTAACACACTCACATTTTTAGAAGCGCTTTGCACAGAAAGTAACAGGCACAATTTCATGTATTGTATGAATTCAGAATCGCAGAATTATGATTATTGATTAAGTTTTTTTCCCCGCCTCCTAATATTTTTTATACCATGTAAGGTATCCCTCGTATCTCTGCTTTTGTTAGGCTGGTATGGGAATGTTGTTAACCAATATGCAGGTCTGTTTTAAGGCTGTATTGAATTATTATGACTTTTACATAAATGTTACAAAGCACTTTGATGTGTCAGGAATTGAATTCACTGGATTATTCAAAACACGATTCCTGTCTGGCTATTTTATCCATAAACCCATTTTACAGGGTTTTTTTTATTCATTTTTTTTTTTAAAGAAAATGTCCTGTATCATGGTATTTTTTAATATCATGAAATAAAATTACATATCCCCTGTCAGGATTTTATCCATATTGCTTATACCGAGTGTACATTGTAGCTTTTTTTTTTTTTTTTACTTCCCGGCCATGTGTCTGGAAGCTGTCTCCTGTTTCTGACTGTGGGCTCTTGGCACGCTTGTACAGTCACTGGAGAGGTCAGTACCTTATCCACAGAGAACATCAATGTAGCAACATGCAGAGTACTTTTACATAACCTTTTTGGAAATTACAGCTTGACTAGATGAGAAGTCCACTTGTATGTACATTATAGTTCAATGTTTAACTAGTTCTATGTTCATCTTTTCTGTCCTTTTAGCTGTATGTTTGCTAAGTTGTTCTCTGAGCTCTGTTTAAGTACATTAGGAATAAATAATAAGATGATAAATAAAGCTGACTATAGCTGAAGGTCATGAGATTTAATTTAGATTTGTAGCAACAACAGGTCAGTCCCTCTTGGAGACTTTTCATGACCTGTGCTTCTACAGCAAGCCCAAAAACAAAACCAAGAAGGTTCAAATATCAATCAAGACCTCCACATGCACACACATTCAGGAAGACTTACCAGCAAATACACCGAGAATCCATGCCAGCAAGATCTGGACCATAGAAAGGTTCATATCTCCACCAGACGGCAAAGAGCCCTGTAATCTACAGCATCCGTTTAATGTGCTGTTAACCAGTTAGCAGGTCGCAAGCTAACTTATGAACTGACTTTACACAGAAGCAGACATATGCATGAAAGCTGTAGCAGTCACTTCGGAGTTAAAGTGAGTAGTGAGTAGTGGGAAGCTGGACTGGCCAGTAAGTGAGCTCTGGTTTCTCCATTCTACCTCCCCCCACCCACCAACATCACAACCTCTCAGCACACTTCAAGGCACAGGAGACAGCTGGGAGTGTCTGTCTGTCTGTGGTTGTGCGTAAGTTAGGTATACACAAATCTACACTTTCATCATTTGTCATACATGTGAAAGTTGTTCTTGACTCCAGTATGGCATCTTAGATCGGTGAGATAGAGAGGCCGAGAACAGTGAGTGGCATAGAGAAAAACAGCAGAGGGGAAAGGAGGAAAGACAAGCATGGGCAGTGCCGGGGACAAGACAGAGAGGGAGACAGGGAGGCAGACAGGAGGACAGCTGAGAGCTGTCACTGATGGAATGAAAAGCATGTTTGCACGCACACCCACACCCACATCCACACACACACACACACACACACACACACACACACACACACACAATCTGTACACATCACCCTGCACACACCACCCTGCCAGCACGCATGCCATGATATGAACCCCACCACTGTGTATGTCAGAGCGAACAACTGACCAGTTATTCATCTTACAAAGACAACAAAGGTTTAAGGTTTCACTGTTTTGAGGCGCCAAAAACATGACTTGTGAATTGGAAAAATGCATGATTTAATTTGTTTCTTAGCTGCGTAGTCAGGCCAACAGCCAAAAAAATCTTCTTTTTTTTCTCAGTTACATGATGACAAATTGAACACTTTTTGGCTGTTGGCCTGACTACGCAGCTAAGAAACAACTTAAATCATGCATTTTCCAATTCACAAGTCATGTTTTTTGCATTACTTTTGCTCTCATAGTTTGCGATGCACATTTGTCATCACTGTTGTTAAATGTTTATGTTGATTGATTGTTTGATCAGTCCAGCGATCAATAACAAATTTGTAGTTTTGTCCAGTCAGCAATAAAACTCAGCAAGCTAAGTAAGGTTAATTTTGTTAAAAATCAGTGGTAATTCTGTAAATAACAACAAGAACAGGGAAACTTTGAACAGGACCTGGCACATGTTGGTAACCAGGCTGAGGTTGTTGTGTTGCTTTTCATCCACTTGATGGCAGGAAGCAGTTGAGAAAGCTCAGCCTAGAGCAGAAGCTTAGAGCATCAAAACAGCAACAAATATTATGACAAAATGGGCCTGTGGGTCAATTTTGTTGTCAGATTAATAGAGTGAAACCCATTGGATCCAGCACTTATGAAACTAAGAAACCACACAGCAAGCAGCTCAAGCATTTCATCCATTGGAGGAGTACTGTAGTCTTATATTCATACTGCGTTCAAAGTGAACTAGAAGTCTTTGTGTATTTCTGCAGATGGACAATGTTTTATGTTGATATTCTTCAAATTTCTGTGAAAACAATCCCAGATTTCAGATGTTTCCCAAATTCATAGTGATGTGCCAAATGTCCGCAGTTTTCACTGTGTTGCTAGCCTCAAGCTGTACTACTAAATGCAATTATATAACCTCTCATTCTTAATGCTTTAGTTTATATGGAGAAGTGTTTTCATGAGTAATGAACTTGGTGTGAGTGAACTTCTTCTGCTTCTCTCCCAGATCCATTGAACTTTTTCTACTTTTTTTTTTGTTCTTGATGCTAAACCGAAAATAGTCTTGACTTCGACCTCTGGTCTTTCTGCTGGTCATACCAGTAATACATTTCCACCATGGGGTGATGTCAGTGTCTTACTGGAAATGTTATTTTTTCCTTGTTTGATGTATTATGTGTAGAGACTTTTGCAGCTCTTAAATGTGTCACTTCTTCTTTACTAGTGTTCGCCTTGTTGCACAAGAGTGTCGATTACTGGACACAGAAATTTTCTGATATGTTTACTTTGTAGGATGTCACTCCTTTAAAACAATTATTTGAATAAAATGGATACAAACTCGAATGACTCACCTGCTGTCCCCACTAGATGGCAGTACAAGACTGAGGAACCACAACACAAGCCACAGGGTTTGAAATCTCATTTTAGAAGGAAACTCAAATTAGTTGTTGAAACTGATACCAAACCAATAACAACCAAATTGCCATTCACTTCATTCAAATTGTGTTTTTGATTTACTGGAGAGACTAGAGTTCAGAGGATACACTTACGGTTTTCTCTCTATTTTCAAAACTGCTAATCCTACTTGTAAATGAACAGACATAACTTAATATGTGAATTGAGGCTTACTGAAATGTACAGAATTAGAGAATCAGACATTGACGTGCTCTAGGAAATGCAAAAACAGGTTTTAGTGTATCACAAGGGATTAATTTTCTCTGATTTTGAGAGGAATGGTCAGATCACAGATATTTTATGATGGCATGCACACTAAAAGCAAGTGAGGGAAAATCTACTAAATGTATTATTTAGATGTATGCCACATGTATACGTACAAGAGTACGTACAAGTATCTTTATTGTTAATGAGATGAACTGATGCTTTGACGAAGGAGATAAAGGCCAAGGAATAAGGAGATTTATTGCTTTTTGATTGTTTGCTTGTTACTTTGTGCTTTACCGAAATCTTCCTGCACGTACACACATATTGCTTCTTAAAAATATCAGGGCCACAAAGGATTTGAAACATACAATTTTCTTGTTCAAGTTATTGTTTTAATGCAACCACAGGGAGGATTAAGGATGGTCTTTGTAGAACAGAATATGGCAATATAAGGCTGCTGTACTCTGAACCGACATTTATCCTTTATAAATACAGCTAACTGTCAAAGAAGAGAAACAGCCAAAGTAAATGAAGGATTTTATTTCAGCTGCACTCAATTTTTGTTTAAATGTAATACACATGTGTCAGACTGTTCCACGGTAACAAAAAATGTAATGTCTGTAATCTAATTATTGCCATCAGATGCCCCCTTTAAGTTTGCAACAAGGGAAAAGAGAGTTAAACTGGAATTTTCCAAACATTTCTTAGTTATTATCTTGGTTGTGGTTGTTTTTGTGTTTTGCCAATGGTTGTGTTTTTTGGGTAACAGTTCTTAGGTACAGTATTTACAGTTGAATCTATAATTCATTCCAATTTAAGGACTGAAAAGATTCCAAGCACTAACTTAAAACTGAATTTTTAATTGGTGTGTTGTTTTGGGGGAATATAATGCAGAGTTATATTTTAGTGTTTATTTAGAGGTGTTGATGATCCCATAGTTGTTGAAAAGACCCAGACTGGAACACTGGAGAGGAGGAGACTGTCATATTTCACCAATGCAGAATGCTTAGAGACCAACTCTATATCACCAGCTGGCTGAAAGATGTCTGGTGACGAGCTCACATTCCAGTGGTTCAATTCAGAAAAAAACAGAAATATGTTCAACATGTGTTGAATGAAAATGTTCACAGTGTGAGTTGCTTGATGAAAATTTAACGTGATGTATATTGACCGTATTGGTCCATGTGAAGGAATTGATTATCACATGGATATGGAAAGTTAATAACACAGAGAGTAGAGAGAGAGGAAGTAAAGGACAAACACATTGTGTCTCTTAAACCAGAACAAGCCTTCAGGGCAAATGGAGCTAAGTTTTTCCAAAAAATGATTTTTCAAGGGGTTTTCCAAAAGGCCTTTGTAGTGAGACACCATCAGGAGAAGTGAGAACTGAAAGTGTCCTTACAAGGAACAAACAAAATCTATTTCATCCCGTTATGGTAGGGTATTTGTAAATTCATCTTTTTGTGACAAGTGGTATTGTGCAATGCTGATGCTGCGCAAAGAGGATAGTTATTTGTAAAAGATAAGAAAGTATGTGGATGTCTTCATGTATTGAATGGAGTTGCATTGAATATTATATAATAGAGCTGCAACATTTTATCAATTATTTCCCAACTACTGAATTCATTTGCAACTATGTACATCATCGATTGATTGGTTTGAGTGTTTTTTTTTAAAAGACAGTCAATTCTCTGATTGCACCTTCTGAAATGCAAATATTTTCTTGTTCTTTACTCCTCTGTGACTAAAAGTGGAATATTTTTAAGTTATGGACAATGCCAGACATTTGAGGATGATAAAATAGAATGGAAGCCAAGAGAAATCGAAGGCAAACAACGTCTTGCTGAAGGACACTTCAGCAGTGTGGATTCATGCTGACAGGAGGAAACTGTGGGCAACAGGGAAGAAAATGAGCTGAGAAAGGCTATTGATGAAATGGAGACCATTCATTGAAATCAGCCATCCTTCTGAAGTGTCTTTGAGCAACACTTTGGATCTCTGTCTGCCTTAAACATTTTGTTGCTGTTTTGGACCTCTGACTTCTATAAAAATCTATAAAAAAGAACATCCAGCCTGGTATGAAAGTACATTTACTTTCATTATTGGCTTTAATGCTTCCAAATGTGTCAAAACTGTTTCCACAAGTTTCCTGCTTGGTTTGTTGAATAAGTTCCTAGCTTTGATTTTTCTGGTTTACTTATGTCATCAGGTCTATCACAAACGCGCAATTTTAAATGCAACGCTGATTCTAAGAAAATTGGGACACTACATTCAATTGAAAACAGTACAAGGACAATATATTTAATGTTTTACCTCATTCTTATTGATTTTTGTAAATATCTGCTCATTCAGTTTTTTGGAACATTAAACAGGTAAACAGGTAAATTGGTAAAAGTTCATGACTGGGTATGAAAAGGGCATCCTCAAAAGGTTCGCTCCTTCATGAGCAAGGATTGACCAAGGTTCACCACTTTGTGAAAAGCTGCATGAACATATAGCCCAACAGTTGAAGAACAATATTTGTTTTTTGCTTTAAGAATTTAGGAATTTCACCATTTATAACCCATGATATCATCAAAAGATTTGGAGAACAAGGAGAAATCTCTGCACATAAGGGGCAAGGCCGAAAAACACATTGGATACCCATGTCCTTCAATCCCTCAAGTGGCACTGCATTGAAACTTGAACACTTCACTTCGGTAAACATAGCTGTTTCTACAAATGCAAGATTAAGAGTCTACCATACAAAACGAAAACCATACAGGATACCTCCAAATTTCAGAAATGCCACTGACTTCTCTGGGCCTAAGATCATCTGACACAAAGTGGAAAAGTGTGCTGTGGTCTGATGAGTCCAGTTGTTTTTGGAAATCATGGACCTTGTTTCCACTGGGCAGGAAAATTACTACCCAGGAAGAATGGAAAATAATTTCCAGTCATCATACATGTTGTGGAACAGCCACTGAAGAGCAAAAATGGCCAAAAATAATCTGTCATAACTGGGTGCATATACCGTACATATCTTGATTTCAACATTGCTGAGATCCATCCAAATGCATTGTTGTTAAAGGTTGGCTCCATTAGGGACGTGAGAATGTGTTTGTTATGTGTCTGTATTCCATGAGACAGTGAACAAAATGGACTTTGTTAGACACGTGTTCAGTAATTTAAGTCTGGTTCCACAGCATGGAGTATTGACTGCGGCACAGTTTGAAAGTGAGCGGATGCAGAAGACAGACAGGAAGAGAAATTTAATTTGTTGCTGTTTCAGGGCATCTCCCCTGTTCTTCCTCTCTTCCCCTTTGTGAGTTCTATGGTGATGATTCTATGAAGTAGGAAAACGTCTGACCTGCTCTTCTGTTTAAGAAAAAAGGGAAGGGAATTCAAAAGACAAATGTCCCCTTGAACATGCCCCAGGTGAGAGATGATTACTAAGTTTAAGTCCCCAAATGATAAGAGTCCTAGTACATTTTAATTAGCCTGGATTCTTGGTTGAGATACTATATTTACTTGCAATAGGTCCTCGTAACATGAGCACACTGATGTGTTTTTAATTTACCTACATTTACGTTTGGTCCCCGATGGACAAAAAGTAATATGACTGGGTCCCAGAAAGCACAGCACACATTTATCTGGTTTGGTGATAGCAAGGTGAAGTTTTTATTTTTTTATTTTTATAAGATTCACACTGTCTGATTAGAAAGGAAGCAGGGCTTGTAAACAAAAGCCACATGAACTGACGAGTGTTATTAGGATGGATTTGTTTCTGCCCAGTGGGGAGGTCAGAAATGAATCACAGTTTACTCTTTGAGACATAAACTAAGTTGAATTGACTTGCATTCTGTACTATAGTTTATTTTGTCTGGTGTTCTTACCAGTTCACATGAGGGCTGCCAACAAATATTATAAGTTTGAATATATCATCGAATTGTAAAAAAAATCCAGACATTTGATTGTGAAAGTATTGTGGAAAAAGAAGCGGCATGGCAACTTTGTCTTTTTTTTTTTTTAACTGGGAAAATCTGTTTAATTCCAACATATTTAAATCTCTCCAGTCATAATGGGCAATGAAAATAGTTCCTGAAGACTCTGGTTTCCCCTGCTCCTTCTCTTAAGTTCGTCCTCTCTCTCACTCTACTCCCGATTCAGTGAATCAAGAGTTTGTTTCGACTAAACCAGAGTTGGTGAGAGCTTTTGTTTTGTTTTTGTTGAGTTGGAATCAAGTGTGTTTTATGATGATAAATTTACTGTTTCTTGAAATGTTGTCTGGTGGCTTTGACAAGAGCAATATAGCACCTTTTTCTGGTTAAACAAAGAGGATCTTCTGCTTCAACAAAAGGGTCTATGTCTGAAGGGATCCTTTCCACGCGTCAGTCGGGCTGAAACAACTAATGGATGAAATCAATTAAAGTCGATTTTGAAAACAGTCACGAGTCAATGAATTTCATCATTGATTCATTGGGTCTATATTGTGTACAGCACATGCAGTGGCAACTTCTCCTGGGGGCAATAAGCCAGCCAATGCTGCACCATATGTAGCTTATGTGATGAATTACAGGAAACAATGCTATCTGCTTTGTCTCTGGGTTAAGCATTTGAAAAATGGCGTTGGCAGAGACTAATTATAGACCAGAGAAAGGCACAATTACAATTACTAATTACTAATTTTAAAACAAACAAAGCTCACATAAATGCCTTGCATCTCTTCTCTGTTTTTCTCTGTCTGTTTTGGACCCATGATAAAGCAGTGTCAAAGGTAACGCTAAACTAATAAATAATAAAGATAGAAGAGACAGATAAAGCTAATAGCCCTGATATAGCTGTTTTAAAGCCAATGCTTGACAAAACAAGCACCCCTGATATAGCTCAATCCATCACAAAATGGAGATAAAACAGATGTAAGCTGTTGCTGTCTGTGACGTTTTCTTTTAAATTAACCTGTGTCGTGTGTTTTTCCATCAAGACTGACAGAGTAGTGAATGGGTTGATACAACAAATGCATCCCAGAATCTCTTTCATGCATATAAATGCGGTGCATTTTCTGGTGTGACTCCACATTAAGACAGTTAAATTTAGAAAGGAGAGGAAAATTAAGACCTTAGAAATTCACTTTTATTTACTTTCTATTTTTATTTTAACGACAATCACACATAGAATTGTCATCCAGCTTTTTGGTTTTGGTTTTGATTTGGTTCAGTCTCAGCGTTCTCATCAACCTGATTTCGAGCAGCAGAGAAGTGCTTTCAGCGACAGGCTCTGATAAATAATAAATAACTCACTACCTTTCCAGTTCAAAATGGTAAAGTTGACAAAGCGGCTAGTTGATGAAGAAGGTCAGTTTCTGTCAGTGGAGGCCAAAATAAAAGCATAGTGAAGATCAGACTTAGATTTATCAGATAGATAGAAACCCAAGTCCATAGGGATGATCATGTTGTGTCTGCTGGCTGTGTAACTGAGAACATGTAAGCCAAAATAATATATCAGAAGTATGTAATTTTGTGCTTGTTGTGGAGTTCTTCAGCCTTAAGAGCTCTTTTTTACTATATCCTGCATCTGTTTTGGATTAAAGACCACATTTCAGTTCACCTGAGAGAAGATGCCTTTTCTGCTGATATATATCAGGTGTAAAACTGTGCCTGAGGACAATGGTGTAGAAATAAATACTCAGTTTGATTCCCCCCAATGACAAGTGCATTAAGAGTTTTAACGTGTCTGGGACCAAGACAAAGAGACTACATTTATTCAATTTGGAAGCAGAATATACCCAGAAAGTGTTTGTCAGCCACTGTTGTTCCCATTTGCTCTTTTACCTTTTATCTGTGTGTTTCATTTTAATTTCAAAGACACAAAAATGTTACATTTACTGGTGCACTTCAAGTTGACTTATGAATGACATGTAATTAATTGTGACTGATGGTCAACCTTATTTGCTACCATCTTTCTTTGCCTCATTTAAACTCACACACACATACAGGCACGCACATACAATATATATAATCCATAAAATACCCAATCAGACCACACCAGGACTTTCACTCCCATAAACTTTCACACTGGGGCTCAGTGAGTGACCTGTATATAATAGGGTTGTGATCCCTCCAGCCGCTGTGGAGAACTCATCAGTGGGCTCTAAGCTAAATATACCTGACACTGCTGGCATTCTCTCTCTCTCTCTCTCACACACACACTATGCCATTTGCAATATTCACACACACACACATCCCTACACACAAATTCACACATGACAGATGATAAAACAATGACACATGATCACTCACAAGTACACACAGTCACAGAGGGTATGGTCCCTATACCAGCAGTCCTCTGGAAATAGGTATCTTGTGTGTGCGTGATTGTGATTATCAGTGTTGCCTGACTTGTAAGATGTGATAGAGAAGGGCAAATCAATCTTAACCCTTCTTTAAGAGAAGCTCACACTCCTACAACTAACCAAGGTTTTACAGCAGACATCTTACAGTATGCTAATGGAAGGACCGTTCAGAAGTGTTGATTTTACTCTGGAATTCATATTAAGGATATAGATACTGATTGATAGGTGTTTGTCATTAATCTTGTGACTGCCTTGTCCAGTTATTACACATTAACATCAACTTTTGGTCTTTGTAATAGTGAGTGAGGCTGTCATATTTTTAAAAGCTCATTCTGAAATGATTGTATTTGTCTCTTTACCCCCCTCTACCTCCCTCTCGCTTTCTCTTTTTTTTTTAATTGCCTTGGCATGACCTCTGTTTTGGTCGAGGCATGAACAAGCCATCGAAGGAGAGGTGGAAGGCATAGGAGACAAGATGAAAGATGTGTTGAACTGTGCTCATGACATGTGTGAGTCATTGTATTCTGCAATTAAACAGCAGCAGCACTTATTCTTCACTTTTTAAAAAGCACTTCACTGCCAGGACTGAGGAATGACTAAGGTCCCCTCTTCTATCTGGACGCAGGACTCAGTTCAGTGAAGTGCAACCAAATAGGTGAATTCATTTCGACAAATTTAAATTGTCCATAAGAATTCTTACATACTGAAATTAGAAGAGTGTGAAAACATAAATGAAACAGCTAGTAGTGAAGTTATAGAGAAGAGGGAAATATGTGTTTGTTGAGCAGATGTTTCTTTTGCTGAAGTGACTTCCATGAATCAATCAGTTGATCTAGTGAGATGTCTGAGGGCTTTGCCTTGTCACAACATTGTTTAACTTTTACTTGCCAATTTTTACATCAGAAATTTTGTCCTGACCTTCTGAAATTTCTACACAGTAACAACACTTCTACTTCAGAATATATAGAAAAGCACTTATCTGTCTCCTTCCACCCCAGATAAAAAGAGAAAGATATGACAGGAAAACAAAAGGTTGCAGTCAAGGAGTGGTTGCAGAAAGATTTGCAGTGACGAAGAGAGACAGATAAAAACGACAGAGAAGACGGAACAGAGTTGCTGTAGAAATCTTCTTGATGTTTGATATGGATGTGTTGTGATGTTCCACATTGTAAAACCTCGCCTAGACACAACATCTCTCTGAGGCTTCACATGTCTGCTCTCCTCTGTCGGTCTGCTGATCTATTTTTGTTCATCCGCCTGCCATCTTCTCTGTCTGTTGTGTCTGGAAGGTGAGATTTACAAAGTCAGAAATCTCAGCATGTGGCTAAAGCACTACCCGATTGATGACCATTGATCAATAACCTCATCAAACCACTATCATTTCTAGTGCAGGAAAAATCTAATACAGGTTAAGCTTGGTTGACATGTAATTGATTTACTAACTTGTATACTTTATATGAAGATAGTGTACGATCAATATTTTATTGTATTGTATTGGGGTACCATGGCCAGAACCAATGGCAACAGCAATAAGTGATAATTGCATAATATGAAGACGAAATGATATCCAGTCAACAATCAGGAGTCAGTGTATTAGAAAACAGTATGGTGTTTATTAAAACTGTATCCTGAAGGTTTGATTTTTCCACATAATGCTGTCTGATTCTTTTTAAATGTGAACAACTCATATTAATTGTTATTGTTGTATTCCAGTGATAAAATAAAGTTGAGAAATGGGCTAGGGGTTATCAATATTAATCTATTATTATTACAAATTATTATAACTTTCATTGTTAATCTTTAAGGTGTGGGAAAAATCTTATATCACTAATGTCAAGTGTGATGACAGAGACATATGTAACGTGAGTTTGTTTATTTGTTGTGTCGCATTTAGTTTTAAATGAGGAAATCCACAACTTCCTTTTCAGGTCACAATGGCCAGTTCAAGACAAAGCACACCAAACTGGCTGTGTGGTAGAAGGTCATTACGGCGACACCCCAGACCATCCACGACACTGGCCGTTTGGCTGGGGTATAATTCCTGCACTAATAAATGTAAATTGCCTTGAAATTTACTCTGTGCTGTGATAGCCCTAAACCAGAGACGTGTCAAGTATGCATTATTCGAATGTGCTTTAGATCTTTTCAGTGTTCAAATCCAAACCCATGTAGATGTCTGTGGCAGTGTTGTTTGGTTAACTGGGTGTCTGCCAACATCATCTTCTATCTTTCCTGAGAGCACTGGAGACCAATGTAGGCCAACAACAGTGATGTTTGCCCTCAGTCAGTCTCATGGCCAGTATAGGCGTAGGACATGTGCATGTCAGTTTGGCTAAACATGCCTCATCTTCTGTAAACAGCTGGAAGCTGTAGGGCTAAATACTGCATAACCTTGAGGAGTTTGATGCCAGTGTTATGTATGTCTTCACCCCCGCAGTGAGCATAATTTAACTGATTCCCCCGGAGCACATTAGCAATGCGCGGTGGGTCAGTTCGTTTGACCCAAGCCGTCAGACTAGCAGCATGTGGCAAAGAATCAGAGGAAAAACTCTTAGAGCGAAGACAACAAACGGCAGACAAGAGTGATCTTTTCATCTTAGCAAAGAAAAACCGAAAGAGTGAGGGAGAGGACAAAGATAGCAAAAAACAGACCAAGAACATGGGAAGGAAAAAGACAAGGAGAAAGACAACTGTATGATGAGCATGGGGATGAAGAGCAGATCCTCCTCATCTGTGTCGAAAAAGAAAAAAGATGAAGTTACAAAGGAGTGAAGAGAGAAAGAAGAGGAAAAGGAGAGACAGATGAGTACTGACAAAACAGTGAGGAATAGAAAAACAACAACATTCGGGCTGGGGCAGAAACCACAGCAATGAAGACAGCAAACAGACAAGCTTCAAAGGAGGAGACAAGAGGAAAAAAAGAGGAAAATGGGAGCAACAAAAACAAGTAGCTATAAGAAGCAGAAACAGTAAAACAACAAACTTGTGTCATCTGTGATTCACTCCTCTGTATTCTGCAAAGGAGGTGCCAATAGGACAGACAGCAGACAAATCAGAAAAATAAGGAAAGAGAAAAATTGAGAAAAGAAGGAAAGAGAGAGCATTGTGAGCATACCAAGGATAATTCAGGTAAATGTCTTACACTGATTTTATGAAGGATGTTACATCGGCAAAACAAATCCAGCTTAGCCAGAAGATGATGGTCAGTCGGAGCCTAATCATATTTATTCCTAAATTCCTGAAAACCAACCTTTTGTGGAGGATTTCATCTTAAAGCTGCCATTTGTGATTTTGTTGTAAGATGTATGGTTCCTTCAAGCTGTCATTTCCTTTGCTGTGGGGAAGAAAGCAATCAAGCCCCAATCACGGTTACAACAGACTTACCCAAGTCAACCCTTGTAGTGTGACTTACTGTAATGCTTGTTCCATCTGTTGCTGTTGAATGATGTCCCAGCAGTAATAGTGTTCACCCTCTAAAGCTCACCAAAGCAATCCCCAGAAAATCCCTATTTTTGTCATGGACTGTTCAGAAAATACCTCCCAGTTGCCATGAGGGGACACCCTGTTGTATCATGATAACTGAAATCAAAACCGGTCATCTTCAAAGGCCACTTGATATGACTGAAACACAACCATATTATTATTGAGATATTAGTTTGCAGTAATTAAAAAGGCGAGGAGGAACTGTGGAGCATGTTTCTTTGTCATCCTCTGTGGTTTTTTTAAACTGTCTGCGATCTGGTTGGGTTTTAGAGTGTGAGGGACCAAGCAGGCAAGCATGAGGAGACATAGGTGGATTTCCAAGAAAAAATTATCTATTTACAAGAAAATTAAGTCAATATATAATGTTCTGGGCCCATAAAAGAGGCCAACTGAACAGAACTTAACTGAATAGAACTGAACAGACCAAACTAACATAATAAAGACAAAAAAGACCTAACTGACCTAACCAACACAAGAACAGACCTGACACACATAATAGACCTCACCAACTGCACACAAAGGGGAACATATATAGTGGCTGATCAGACCATTGTGAAACGAAGGGGATAACAAGAAACAAACATTACCAACTTGACTACAAATAAAACACAACAGGACAACTTGTCTGTCAGTCAGGCTATTCTGATTATTAATCTAAACAAAAACACCAAAGGCTCTACTATAATTTGAAGAAACAAAGAAAATCCTAAACTAATGCTGCAGGCACTTGGTGTAGCCCAATTGGCCACTTCCTGCATTTAACAGGTCTGCTCCCACAGTCGTGCCTTTTGCTCAGGTCTGGCCCGATGTCCCTCCAGCAGCAGCAGGACCCTCAACACTGGTAACTCAAAGAAATAAACCATTAGAACTTAAGACAAACTAAATAGACAAAGTACAATGTGACTGTACAGAAGCTAACTAAATGTGTGCGCTACAAATAGAAACCAGTGTACTGTCAACTTATGCTAAATAAATATGTATGTGTTGTATGAAACCAAAAGGTATGTGTGGTCCTTAATGTATTTGCTGTCTGTATGTGCAATGTGGATGTCATGAGTTCAAAAAGGTAAACTAAATGAATAATTAAATGTAAAGAAAACTAAGGTGAGTGTAGGAGGGTTACCGACATTTATATCAGCTGTGTGGCAGCAGTTGCAGCCATCACATAGAGGATCAGCAAAAAACAGGAAGAGTGCTCTTCTAGCACAACATGAGTTGGACAGATTGAAAATCACTTTTAACATGATCATCAAAAGACGGTGTAGAAAACTGTAATTCTCTGCCACTTAATCTGACAGTAACATCGGTTGAGTCTTCCTCAAACTTGCCTTTTTAGCCTTACTTTTACCTAGAATATGTTATTGATACTCCACTGAGTCTGTAAAATTCAACAGAATTCTTGGCAGTATATTTTTATGGCAATTTTTCTTTCAGTTCTTTGCAGCAATATGTATTTTTTAATATGCATATTTTTTACATACTTTTTTTCTGAATCCCTTTGCAAAATTGAACTTATTTATAGTCCGCTTTTTGTATTTTGTATCTTGTATTTCTCCATTTCTATTGCTGTTTTTTTTATTCCAACTGCCATTACCTGTTGCTTGAAACACCTGAATTTTCCCAGCTGGGGATTAAGAAAATGTATCTTATCTTATCTTAATTGTCCAAATTCTGCCACAACCTCGAAAACTACCTTTGTGTATGCAGGGAGACAGAAAGTACCTATAATCTTCCTACTTGTCTTTCAAGTTGTTGTTCTTCAAGCATGGCTGTGCTTTTAAACTTTTTGAATTTGTCTTCTGGGTATGTAAGTTAAACAATATAGTCTGAACTGCCTGAAGACATATGAACAATGTGTTGAATCTTTGAAGTCAGGGTTGTTCCCCTTGGATGACCTTTCCATGCAAAGGGTTGGATGTTGTCAAGTGATGTAAGAACTTTAATAGCGTTCACCTTCTAAGGCTGAGCAAAACTCTCTAAATGGGATCTAGCTTCTCAGACTGTCAGCTCAGAGGTTAATAAGGAATAAACATTTTTTGCTTAAAGCCTCTTACAAAGGTGAAATGACTGTGTGTTCCAAAGAAGTGTCTCATTAGAGTGGAGAAAATATGAGCCACAGTGAAACTTCTTTTACAGGTAGGATAAGTAGGTGTCAGCAGTAAGGCTCGTTTAAAGCATCAACAATTAAGGTTGTCTCAAGGTGAAAGTCTCTGTCCATATAGAGTTGTTTTTTTTCAGTGGTGGGTAAACACATGAAGTGATTCTGGGCATTCACTTCTTGTATAAAAATGTTTTATAACTCATTATAAGACTCTCAGCCATCAAATCCGTCATGGTCACTTTTTCAAACAGTCCTCTGCTTCACCTCTTAATCTGCAATATTCTGCATCCCTTTATCTGAAACCTTTCAGTGTTACTTTCTTGCATTTTGTCAGGCCTAATGTTGAGGTAGCAACACGCTAAAACATTTTTTTTAACACGTCCTCTCTTGTGAAGGGTAGCACTGCAGCAGACGAAAACGTCTCTGTTCAGCTATCTCTCTTTTACTATTTTTTCCCCATCTCATCCCATTGCAACTCATCTGATCTCATCTCATCTGATCTCATCTTTTGCTCCCTTCTTGATTTTTTGCTGTGTTACTGTCCTGTCTTTTCCTCTTTCATTATCGGTTTGCATACCCTTCTGTCTCTCTTTCTCTCTCTCTCTGTCCCATCCTCCCTCTGTCTGTGCTCTAATCTAGCTGTCAATCATCTTGTCATGGTGGTTCCAAAGTCTCATTTCCTGGGCAGGAATACATTAGCAGAGTGCTGCTCTGCTATTACCTGCTGAATTACCAGGCTGTCCCTGACAATTAGTTGGGAGACAGGGGACAAGGGGCTGCAGTGGACACAGCCATCCTGACAACTGGCACCCAACCAGACACTCACACAGAGGGCCTAGAAATACAGGGGTTTTCCACAAATGTGCTATTATTAGGGGTGCACGATGACTATCAGGCCGATAAGCGGAAATTATGACGCCATTCAGATAAGTCTGATATCATGACGAATAGCCCCGATAACATACATATTTTTGTCAGCACGGCAGTGCCTCGCTCCCACTGTGAGACCTGAATGGCCTGCAGTAAATGCTGCGTTCAAGTGACGTCGGCATAATCAGAAAAACACTTTCTCACTGGGAAAAATCAAGAATACCCCCTTACTGAAATTGATATTCAGTGTTTTTCCACATGTTACACATAAAAAAATAGAAACATATCCTTAAAAAGGCAGAAAGAACGACTAGCAAACGAGGGAACAGGGGAATTTATGTTACACCGTGAAGGCAGCATGCGGCGCAATGTGCTTACGAAAACAGAGTTCAGACTTCTTCAGTTTCCGAAGGAGACAGTCCGCTGGTTATTTGTACAAATGTTTCAAGCAAATTCCACGAGGAGAGAGATATAGCTCATGTCAGTACATTGTTTTTTGTTATTGAGTTTGTTTACATAGAAATGTTGTGTCAGTGCATTAAATTTTTGCACTTTTTCAGTTTGTAATCCTGATGCATGCATTTGCATCAGTTCAAGGGGCCTTTATTTTTATGAGTAAGTAATGCACCTTATTTAAAATGATGTGAGATATCAAATAGGTTTGTTTGATAGCTTTCAGAAAGTGTTTGAGAGGCTTGCCAATAGTTTTTCATTGGAAAAAAAAAATCTCTTAATTTAAAGAGTCAAAACTGTTCTTGGTTTTGTTCATAGTATTGATGTCATGATGTTAGGTGCGTTTGTGTTATCGGTATCGGTTTTAAAAAACGGTTATCGTGCATCCCTCGCTATTATGTTTCCTCTTTCCTGGGGAAGTTTCATGTCTTGATTGTGACCTGTTACCCTTGTTAAAAGCATGATTGCCACATAGCATATCTGTTCTTTTCAGGGAAAATGTTTTATTTCAAGCTATGTCTGGAGAGTTCCCTCTCAGCCCTGCTGTCAGTTAGGCCCACGGATAACAATGTCAGCTGATTGTCAATCAGTTCATATTTCTGACACTTTGCTTTACACTTGCTGATCAGATGAAGTGAAATTTAGCATGGAAGTTCACAGTCCTCCGTTGATAATTCCTACTGATATGGATGATGAAGATTTCATCCACACAAAGTTATCTTGAAAACCCATGGCAATATTTCCTAAAAGTGGTATTGACAATTGATCATTTATAACATTGAAATGCACACAATGTAAACCTGGAGCCAGGAGTGCGGACTTGTGACTTCAGGGCTGGTTCAGTTCTCTGAAACAGAAGAAACGACAAGAAAATATGGATGGTGAAATTAAATGAATGCTGTGGTCTCCCTTTAAGTGAAATTGGTTTTCTGCAGATCATAGAGCCTCACATTGTAAAGCATAGTAAATAATTACACAGTGGTCAGAATACATTATGCATATCAGGGACCTGAAGTTTTTCTTGCATTTTGCTTTTGTATCTGCATAACACATCATATCAGCACAACACTCTACATGGTGGTCCTTAATTAATATTTTAGAAATAACTGAACAACCCTGACTTTGTCTTCTAGGCTTTACCAACATCACTAAAATCAAACTTTCCAAAGGAGGGTTTTGTTTGAAATCACATTGTTGTTATCCCATTACATGACCTTTCAAACTTTTGATTTCCATTCAATCCCGGTCTTGTTCTGCCAGCATTGCCTGTAATTTTTGATATCAAGACTCTCAGAGCCATGTGCTGATTGCTTCTTTTCCTCTAGTGTGAGGTGAGATGTTTCAGGTTTTCTTTTGTTACTTGCATAAAATGTTTCTCATGTTCTTTCTTCTCCCTCATTTTGTTTAGCCATTTTGTGTTTCATCATTTTTCAACATTATTTTGCGTTGATGTAAATTGGCAGCTGAACTGTTTTAAGGTTGTTCTTTGAGATCCATTATAATGTTTCTCTAAATTTCTTGTAGTACTCCAACCAATCCTTAGAAAACAGGTTTCTGTAAAGTCTGAGAAAATGACCCAAATGTCATCATCAGGGTTAACTCAGCCTGGGCTTGGAGACTGCAAATGTTTAACAAAAAGCCTGTTTTACAAACTGCGGCATATAGTTTGAAAGGTGTGTTCATTTACCTGGTTTTAACAAACGATTCTCTTGCATGATTGAAATGTTGGATCCAGTGTTTTTGGAGCTTCACCCATACTCGCCACAATAGTGTAAATCACCATTTCTTAGCGTCTTCAGCATTACTTTAACCGTTTTGTTTCTAATGTGTCTCCTCCAAGTTTCCCAACCTGGATGTAAGTGCAACACTACATCCAGTACCCAGTACCATGCAGTGGAAATGCATTTTTGCAAGCCTCCAGTTACCTTGTAATTTTTTGTCTTGGCCCAGCTTGTGTCTGTCACATCAGCTTGTCATGCGACATGATAAATGTATACTTGGGGAAATGCATCTGCTCATGTGTGCATATTAACCTCAGTGGTTATTAACACAATGATTCCTGACCTTGATTGTCAGTTTCGGACTCGGGCAAAAATCTCTAACCATCTATTCTCTGACCAGCACCATGTTGTACGTATTTTGTCCCGAAGGCATGGCTGTGCATCATCAATGCATCCACCAGCAGTCACTGTTGGCTCAAGCCTTTCCAGCCTCTTCATCTGTCTTTTCTGTTGGAACAGCAGCAGTAGCAGCTTCCTCTGGGCTCCCTCAGTCCAAAAATGAGTGAATGAGGTGTGGCTGTGTTGATATAAATTATTTCATTTTCAGCAGTAGCATTCCTCTTAACCTGCATTCTTTACTTGAAAGAACAGGGAGGCAAGTATATGACATCCCATCCACATACAGTCGTGCAAAAATCTCCAAGGTCGATTTCTACAGCCCACAGCCCATGTTTGCTTTATTGAAGAAGATGTTGTTTTTCAGCGTTCTCGTCCTCTAATATCTGATTAACATTCTAACCCAGCCGTGTTCTGTCAACATGTGACTGTTTGAAGCTGGATCAGACAAAGAGAGCAGGCTGGACATCAGACCTTTGATCTGACTGTCCTGTGTGTGTGTGTGTGTGTGTGTGTGTGTGTGTGTGTGTGTGTGTGTGTGTGTGTGTGTGTGTGTGTGTGTGTGTGTGTGTGTGTGTGTGTGTGTGTGTGTGTGTGTGTGTGTGTGTGTGTGTGTGTGTGTGTGTGTGTGGCTGTTGCACACTAAATAGACACACTTGAGAGAGAAAAATGACAGGTAGAAACAGGCTTTTTGATCCTAACCTTGGATGAAGAAAGAGAAAGAGACTGTGTGTGTTGGCTTGCGTGTGAAGTGGTCATTGAAACTGGAGCCTCAGGTCTGTTCAAGTGGCAGAGGTGCAAATGAGGAAAAACAAACAAAAAAAACAAAACAAACCCACCATACTAACATTGTGTCACAATCCAGAGAAAGTGAATTTTAGGAATCTGGAGCCTGGGAGTGGACAGGTAATCTGAGAAAAATGGGCATAAATCCCACCAATAGAAAAATACAATATTTTGTACATAATTATGTAATTTTGTGTCTCAGGCTTGTCAGCGTATGAACTGTACAAACTACAGAACATGCACAAAAAAGGACATGCCAAACCTGCCTTGTAAATTGCCGTTTTGAATAAATTCAAAGTGTCACTGAATGGAATACAGGTTGGAAATTGACCTGCTCCACTGAAGCAGTTCAGGGCCTTGCTTAAAGGCACTTCAGGGACAACAGTCGGTCTACATTCTTTCAAACCAGCAACCGTGTATCACAGGCTGTCTTTAGTGAGAATTTCAGATCAGAAAGGGAAGGGGAAGTCTTTTTTTGTGATTTGGAGGCACTGCATAGAGCCAGCCAATGGCCAAAAATATAAGACTGCTCAGAGAGAGCTACAGCAGAGGTCATTTTCACCCAGCCATATCCAATTGGCACTCTCAGTCAGTTGGAATCCATTCCCTTAACATCAGCTTTGAAATACATCATAGTGCAGTGTGTACACACATACTGACTGGAAACATTGTTGGGGTGTGTGTGTGTGTGTGTTTGAATGAGTGTGTGTGGGGGACACCATTTGTACTGGTTTTGTTGTCAGCAAGGGAAATAAGCATTTTCATCATGTTGTTGTCCCATTCCGTTTTAAAATGATATCAGGACGTCATTAAGAGCCTACCCATTCTATTCTGTTCTATTGCATTCAATCCCTAGACATCAGAGAGATTGATGGTACAAACGTTCTCTGCCGTCTCTCCCGAATCCAAATTACACTTCAGGTAAAGCAAAGGCAATGGGGTCAGCTTGTAATCTGCTAAAGCATAATCACTCTCATGCATAATAGAACGGTCTTGCGGTGCAATAATAACGCAGACATGGAGATAGCTAGTTGCTTGGGCAATCAGTTATTTTCTGCAGACATTTCCATTTGACGTTTTAGGCATTTAACCGATGCTTTTATCCGGAACTACTTACAGTAAGGGCGCAGGCCAAAAGCAAATTCCAAAGCTGTACTTTTAAGGCTTACTCAGCACCTACCAACCTGATCAGAAAGAAATATAAAAATTCATTTTTGCATGCAGCTGTCTAGCGAAACAGTTGTTGCAAATGAGCCTGTCAGTGAACTGTAGTTGTTGATTTGTTTTTAAGAAGTGACACCTCAGGATGAGTGGTGGCTTTGGATGGCTATTATAGTCCTTAGCAATATAAAAAAGAAAGCTTTCACAGCTTCTGAAAGGAGGACCATTATTTTCCAAGAGCAAAACCAGAAAGAAGTAGGGTTTCCCCGTTGTACATTACTGAAAGTCTTTCTGAGTATTTTCCGAGTTGACCACTTCCACCCTGTTTTTGATTGATGGCTGGCCCCACAGGGAGTTACTGCACAGTAAGAAGAAACAAGCTACACTCTGCTTTGGTTAAAAAAAAAAATTAAGCTCACAGGTCAGCCTTTCTGTTTTTGTTTCTGGTCTCTGATGATTGGAAAGCCCATACTTGTGGTTAAAATGTGATGAACAGCAGCGCTTCATTTAACAGGCCAGACATACAGTAGAAGAGCTTCTTGAATTTGAGTCTACGCATCTCTCTATGTAGCAAGCTATCATTTTTGATGTGCGAGTGAGTTCGTCTGCGTAGAAATGTTTTGCCTTTGCGCTTCTCTTAGATGTTAGTGGTGTCTGTGTGTGTTTGTATATGAAGTCAGTATAGAGTGTTGGCTGACACTTTCCTGTGTGTTGGTCAGCTACTTTGCTTGTGTTCACAGGACTTTTCTTCCCTCTATGTGTGCAAATATTTGTGAATGTGTTGTTCAGATGACAACTTTGTGTATGTGAGCATCTGCCTGTGTGTGTGTGTGTGCCTGTGTGTGCCTGTGTGTGCCTGTGTGTGCCTCTGTGTGCCTGTGTGTGCCTGTGTGTGCCTGTGCGTGCGTGCGTGCGCCTGCGCCTGTGCGTACACAACTTCACTTGTGCGCTTTCCCTCAGTGCCATTTCAGCCTGATAATTGCAACCCTCAGACTCAGACTGATTTCCACTTGTCTGCCCTGAATTTCAATATAGCTGCTCTTTAACGTCAAGGTCCTCCATGTGACTAAGTGAAAGAGATGGAGTGAAGGGCAAAAAGAGAGATGAGCTAAAACTTAAGAAACTATTATCTTGATTGCGTGTCTGTCCTGTCTGTCTGTCATGTCACAATAGACAAGTTAAGTTTAGTTGTTGGACCTGATGAGTTAATTTTTCAAAGCTGGGTAATTTGAAGGAGAATGTTCATTTCCAAAGCTTAGTTCTCATGAGGCACATCTCATAACGATGCATAATCAAGTATGTCTAACAAACACATTGTGTAGTTACATTCCACAGATTGCGGAGAGAAACCAATTTAATGACCAACGTCAAACCAATGTACAAGTTTTTGCTTCCAAATTCTAAAATAATTTAGAATTATTTTAGATTATTAACAAATGTACTGAAGAGAGAGAAAAACACCCATAACAAACAGAACAGTTTCTGACAGTTACTGTCTGTGTTTATACATAGTCTGATAACTTGTGCAAATGAACCATGGCATGCCAATGTTGTCCAGAACTATTTAAGTGTTAAGGAGTCGTATATGTCTTCATAACAATGAACATGACAAGTGTTGTTTATCAGTAGTTTTTTGAACAGTGCCACAATATTTTTTGTTTTCTGGAGAGTAGTTTGAGTTTATGTCACTAGGCATAAACCCAACAAAATGACAAACGCTAAACATTGAAATGTGTCCCCACATTTCAGTGTTTAGAGGTTTTTGTTTTCCTGGAACCTATATCCAGTGGATATAGGGGGCCTCTCAGTTTATCAGGATTCCACCTGCACAGAGGTCTAGAGGTCATCCAGTTAGCTTCCCTTGCAGGCACAGAGTCAGTTGGTCAGCTTTTCTTGTCAGTGGTCACTGTGCTCTGTAATTAGCAAATTGTCATTGTCAGTTTCTCTGCCAGGCTCTTTTCTTGAGTCTGCCAGAGATGGCTTCTAATTTCTGATTCTGTGGCAGCTTCGGTTGGTTCATATGCTGGTGCGTACTGTGCAGCATTAGAAATGTATCCACTGGTAGAGATTAGGCCATACTATTTCCACCGCAAGAGCGACCCCTTAAGCCGCATTTACACACTGTTGTTCACAGTGGTATGCACTGCTACCCGGCTAAACAGCGAGCAATTGGGCGTGTTGATGACATTGCAGAGTGTAACTGCTGTGTCTTTTTTTTTTTTTTTTGCTTATCTGTATATTGCTTTCCACCCCTCAGTTGATATTGTTCAAATGTCCAAATACATCTAGTTTTGGTATCAACGCAATAACAGTCATCTTCCTGCACACTCTTTTCAGGTGCCACCCCTCACCAAAACCAAATGGAGTACTTCCAGTTAGTGAGAATGCATCTGATATAGACAGATGGGCACATGTGTGAAAGGGCAACTCTGGAAATGTTTTGTGTCTCTTATTTTATTATTATTATTATTATTATTTATTATTTTATTCTAACAATGCATGTTGCTATAAAATGCAGCTTTCTCATAATATTGTATTGCAAGCTTAAAATAAATGTCAAATTCCATCCAAAATAATAGTTAATTCAGTCACTTCCAACATGGATAGTGAACAGAGGTCTGCACTTGGTTTATCCATTTTTTTTTCATATTTGTCTGAAAAAGAGACAACAACGGCACAAAAAATAAAGCAAACAAAATTATTACTGTCGTGTTTTCTCCTTTTTGTGAGCGACATACTGAAGATCTAATGTAAATTCTGTTGCAGGGGATGACTAAAATCCATGCAGCATTAGTACCAGTACCAGTGTATGCCCTTGCCAAGAAAAAATGTCCACTAACATCTTTAAGATACTTGAAAGATGCCATCTTATTAGAATAAAATTTACCTCTTGGAATAGCAGAGACGGTAATCACAGCAGAGAATGAAGTGCAGTGTTTCTGAAGGACAAAGGCAAAAGATCATGAACAACCATTAACAACTGCTGCCGAATCAGATAGGCCAAACTTGCATTGGGTTTTGATTAAATGTTGATCATGTTCAAAGACAGCATAGATTTCCTGTGAAAGAATAGTCTCTGAACTGGGTTTTGTTTCTTGTTTTTCTCAGCTGTTTCTTTTCATGCGGATGGGAGAGTGAATCAAAGCTGAGTGCTCTGCTCCCAACATAGTGATCAGTGTTTTCATGGAGACCCTCTTTGATGCTGTAATGAGCCCGGTGTGGTAGGTTATTATTATCCAGAGAGACAGCAAGTGGAGAAAAGATAGATGGAGAGACATAGAGGGAGAGAGGGGGAGGAAGTGAAAGCTAGTCAGTGGGTGGCATGTTTGGAACAGTTTATCTGAACTCTGGCGCAGTTAGTTTGACTCATTTGAGCAGATGAGCAACATGCAATTTGAACGTGTAATCAGTGCTCAGAGACTGCATGAATGTTGGCCCTGTTTCAACCAAGTTGCGGAATGTGTGGTCTTTTATCTGATCTGATAACAAAATAAATAATAACTTATACTTATACTTATACTAACGTTTCGATCATGCCTAAAAAGAAGCTTGGTGATGCTGCCAAATGCAACAGATTGGAGCATGTTAGCAAATCTCTAGAGAAGTTGGGTAAGAATTCTGAAGTACACCGCAGATTCAGTGTTTGGTGTTAGCATGCTAATGAAGTACCTAGCTAGCTGATTTGGCATTTGTGTTTCATATGTCTGGTGACCAAGTTGGTCTACATGGTGAACTTGCCGCATCCAGTCTCTGTGTATTAATGTCAAATATAGAGATTAATATGTACGTTTTTGTTTTCAACATACAGTGATTCTGTTTCATTAGCAACTACCTCATAGTTTGTGCATGGTGTTGACTATATGTTACAATTCATCTGCATGTTACAGCCTTGAGATTTTACAAAACTATCATCTGTGTATTAAAATCGTTAATGCAAGGTGACCACCACCACCACTGGTTGTCTCATTTTACGGGACTATCTGACCAGGTCCTGGTCAGCCTGGCAACCAAGAGCTGGCCTGGGTATCAGGTAAATGCTTTTCCTATTATCTCTTCCCACCTGCACCTGTATTTTTTTACTGTTTGTTTTCATGCTTGACCTTTCTTTGAAACAGTTTCTGTTTGGAAGGATTCAGCAATTACTACATCCGACGATCATTTGTTTCAAATGGAATAACAAATTATCAAATTCTGCTTTATTTATGTTTTACACAGTGTCCCAACATTTGTGGAATCTCAAGAAGAGAAATAGTGGACACAAAGAGCGTTTACACTTGGGAGTGATCGCAAGTGTGAGAGAGAGACAGAAATAGGGATTTAGAGAGAAACAGAGAGAGCGAACGATGAAGATTGCAACAACTGCGTCTCCATATCAGCCCCCGGCAGCTCTGTAATAAATAACTCAGCACTCAGAACTGAGCATAGTTTCTTCACTGCTCATGCTGCGGTGAAGGGCAACCATTGGAGGACCACCACTGCTATCATTAATGCTGAAGTACTCTCAATTTAGCTTCAACTGACACGAAAAAAGATATCAAGGCCGGTTTTTTTGACATGAATTATGGCTTCACAAAAGTCCTACAGTTCTTCACAAAAATGCGTACTGCCATTCTGGGAGACCAGAGTGCAAAGTGTATCTATGATAACCTGCAGTCAGACACAAAACCTTGCAGCAGTGTTTTTGTCAAGTCATCTCCTTTTTGTAGAATATTCAAACATCTATCATGGAAGTGGAAACAAAGCCTGTATTTTGAAATATCTCTCTGTAAGAGATAAATAACAAAATCCTATGGGTCCTTGCTGGTATAGGGTTGCTGTGTCACATTCTGGCCTGCAGAGAACTCAATGATTCAGTGAATATGTAAGCTTTAGGGGGAAAAAACTTTTCACAATTTGACACCTCGTATCTCATTTCTGTTGGAGGTTTTTGTACTTGTTGAGGTGCGCCTGCAAAATCCTGAATATTACACATTAAGAAATTAAAGGAACAACAGTGTAACCTTTTTATAGACTGACAAATCGATGTATTCATGCATAAGACTGTTGTAAGTCAAGAGCTACTCAGTCTAGTAGTCAAAGTAAGTAGTTTGCCCTTTTTCTTGCACTGCAAGGTTGCAGTAATTAGGGGTGGTTTTCACCAAAAAAAAGCAGGCAGTGTTATTATTCCAATTGGAGTGCTGAAAATCACCCAGTAGCACTTTACAACGTATTGCAGATGGGAAAAGGACAGGGAGTGAGAGAGAGGCTTATCTGAATGAAAAGCTCTTATTATTTTGTTTCCGCCTCTCTAAGCCATCACCATATCCCCAAGGTCAACAGCTAAATAAATGTCTTTATGGGGGATGTTTACCAGTTTTATGCAGAAATCTTGTCCACTTGTGCATTTTTAAACTCTGTCAAGTGATATGCCACCCTTATCCCCACCTGCTACATGCACGCACGCACGCACGCACGCACGCACACACACACCTGTATTTGTGTCTTTTTTACTCCAACACCTTGGCAAAATTATTTCTCATACAGGTCATGTTTTCAGTGCATTTCCCATTTTTACAAATACTTTTAAAGACAGACACGAGAATACAGTGCTAGTTGTTTGTCAGTACTGCATAGCAAGAGGGTCAGCAGTTACATTATCATTTCTTTATTGTTTGATTGTAACTCTTTGGTAATATTTCAGCAGTGATAACTTTTTGTCTTAAGTGTTGAGATATGGGATTCTCGAGACTCCTGTCAACACAGCTTTGTTGTGGAGTCCATGGGGCTTCATTTAACCACTTCCTTGACAGGGAAATAAATTGAATACCCCATTCTAACTATTGATTGCATGCATTACAAATGATAGGTCAATGTTGAATCACATTGGACAGTTTTGATAATGATTTGAAGTTCATCTTAGTTCGCACGTCAAAAAGGTCGTGAAAATGAGTGGGTTCGATTGTATTTTTATTTTCAAAGTGTTTGATTAACAAATAGGAATGCTAATCAGAAATATGAAAGAATATGATAGCTATGTCTTTACTTTTCTGGGATTTAGGAAATGCACTTACTGTATTTATACATAGAAGATCAGTTATGGAAAAACATAGAAAAATGAGCACTTGGCTCACGCCATCAATTGATGGCACTGACAGTCCCAGATGACAAAAGAAGAGACATTCATTCATGTGAACTTTTTATGACAACACAGTACCAATCCCTGTCTTTCACTTCCTCTGTCTCCCCAGGATTTGTACTCTTTATTGTCCTCATCAATCTGTCCCTCACTCTTCTCTCATGCTACAGATGTCTTCACAAGAGTACACACACGCATACACATACACATACAAACACAAAAAGAACTACTTGCACACACATAAAAGCCACATAGCTTTCGAGGCTTAGCTAAATCCTGCCTCCATTCCCTCAACATAAACACACATGAACACACTTATGTACACACAGCCGTGCCTGTATATAAACACACACACACACACACACACAATATACACAACCTCTCCTCCTCCTGGTAATCTCTCCTTTTAGCGTCTCCTCTGTCCTATTATGTGGGGATTTTCCTTCTGATGGGAATTCCACCAGCAGCCACACTCAGAGTCCATTTAATTAACCATAGATGGATGACTTCCAATACAAGTAAATGGGCAAAGATCTGCCAGTGGACAAATCATTTTAACCCTTACAAGAAAGGAGACATTTAGGAGTGCTAATCACAGTGTCAGGCAACCACTCACGATAAGAGAGAAAACACATCTGCTTTGAGGCTGCATTTGCATTTGGGTGGGGGAAAAATAGTTTTTTTTCCTCTCTTTGTGGCAGAAATCTGGTCTTTTCATGGCTGTCCAAACAGGTTAGGTGGGCCAGGGAAGATCTGTGGCGATGTGTTTTTTTTTTTCTTCTTTTTTGTTTGCCACCACAGTTCATCGGGAGCAACTTCAGAATTTAGAAATGTAACATGACTTTTGGGGCAGTGTAACACAGCTGAGAGACAGGGGTCCTCTCTCTTAAGTAAACAGCTCGTGGGAAAAGCTGATTGTGAGCTGAACACAGTGGAGCTTTAAAAACTAGTGCTTTCTCTGTCGTCACCAGTGCAGCCACACATGTGTTGAGCCATTTTTCTGTAGTGTGTAACTGCTGCTATGCAGCACTGTCTCCCGAGAAATTCTGTTTATATACAATTAATTTGCAACAGCAAGTACGTTGTGATGGAAACGTAATGCCAAATTGCAATTTATATTCATGAACCAAGGAAATGGTGTTCCTGGCCAGTCACAAAAATGTTGATGCTGAATGTATCTGTAAAATGTTTACAGACATGTTTAATGTATTTTCTGCCAAAATTATCTTGCAATACACAATCCACTGATAGCGATTATAGCATTTTTCTATTTTTTGTTTAGGCACAGACAGCACTTTTTAATACAAAAATATTTAGCAATTTTGACTTGGGACCCAATTTTTTAAATTAGCATTTAACTGAAAGTACAATCTTTGCCTGACCTTAACCAAAGTGCTTTTGTTGCTTAACCACAGACAGGAGAAGGAACATGGACCCTGTCTCGTGTCATGTTCTGCACTTCGTATGTCCACAGTCCACCCAAATCACCCCCTTGTGACTCCTGCCCAGGACATAAATGTAGTGTTTCATTTCATCAAAGAAATGTTGTCTCTCATCATAATCCGGGAAGTGATTACACTGTCACCACATTGTAATTATAAAAACAATCTTGGATTATACAAATGTAATTTCTAGAAGGTAGGGTTGCGATGTATGAGCTCAACAACCAAAACGGAAGCAGCACTGCATGCCGTGCATCCCTGCCAAAAGAGAGCCACAGACGTACTGAGTGAGCTTGTACAAAAGGACGTAACTCAACATTGTAACAGCATTTTGGATTTTGTGCATTAATGACTTTGATGTGTAAAATGCGGTAAATCTAGAAGTGTTCAGTGCTCATTTCCAGTAAAAATTGAATTTGGCAAATCTTGCTACACCCCCTGGATAGTCATTTTGGCTCAGTACCACTTCATCAACCAAAAAAATGAAATATTCCAATATTGCAGCTTCTCGAAACACTTTTCACATATTTTTATCTTGTTTTGAACAGACAGTACCCAATGCCTTGGCAGTCATTCTGAATGGGACCTAAGGAATGTACCGGCATGACTTTTGTTAGCTTTCAAATAAACAGTAAACTAAGATAATGGGTTCTCACAGGAAATCAGCATTGCAGCATCGTCACTCATGCTTTCTTAGGTGCTAAAAATCCTTATAGAAAAGTTGAATTTAAGCAGAATTAACAAACTGTGATCCATCAGAGTGATCCCCAAAGAGAACCAAAAGCTGTTAGTGGTCTTTTGGCCCCCTATCCACTTCTGTAAAGCACTGCTTAATACCCCCTCTCTCAACCTTTATCCATCCATCTTTATTCCCCTTTCGCTCTACCCCCCCCCCCCCCCCCCCCACACACACACACACACACCCCGATCTTCCTTTATGATTCCCTCTTTCCCTCTACTCATCCATTACTTTATCCTGCATTCATCTGTGCTTTGACCTCTGTCCATACTCCTGACCATGCATCCATGATGGAGTGGACAAAGCCTTGAATCTTAGGGATTACCTCCACAGATTTGCTTTCCCCTCCCTTCCTCTATTTTCCTCCCTTCATGCCTTCTTTTCTCTCTATAGCTGTTTTTTAAACCTTTCAACCATTTGCACTCTGTCTCTCCTTTTACCGACATCTCATTTTCTCTCTCTCCATCTCTGTCTGCCCTGTTGTCTATATTTCAGTGAAGGATCCCTCAGTCCTAGGTAGGATTGGTGGGCTGATAGAGAAGACACAGAGCTTTTTGTTAAGTCACAGTGACGTAATCCATGCTGTGATTTGGAGCGTTTTTCTGTTGCTAAAAAGACTGGACAGAAGGCTTACCAAGGCCAAAAATTGCTCATGGAGGAGTTGAGTAAAGATGTGGCGAGAGAGATTGTGAGATGCAAAGACAAGAAGTTGTCAATGTTTTGAATGCCAAATTAGGTCAATACCCTGTGAGCACCCTCAACACAAAGACATTAATTCAAGTAGTAACTGATTGCAAGAATTGCAAGTTAGTAGTTGTCAATCCAAGAGAATGTCCTATTTAAAAATATGATGTTAGTATCACTTTAGACAGTTCAGATTAATCTAGTCAGTGTAGATTGTGAAATGTGACCAAATAATCCTACCCTTATGTGAGGCTTGAGGCTGAATTTATTAAGAAAAACCCCACCCCCTCTCAACATCAAATATGATTATTAAAACAGACAATAGAAATCAACATGACAAGCAAGTCAGATTTTCAATGACAATGATGCGATGAGATGTACTGTAATAATGATGATAATAAAGCATGCAGTTCTCTGCAACGCAGTTTCAGGTTTTGAAAGAAAACAGTTGTGACTGAAAAGATATTGTATTTCTGCTTGCATTTAGCCTTTTTGTGCGTACAGCATTAGACTGTAGGTCAGCTGTTTGTTCATATACACCTACAAGCCAAAGTCGACTCCTTCTGTCTTCAGGCTCTGATCATTAAATTAGTTGGGTGTTGTTGAAGCCTATTCAGTTGTTAAAGTGTTTGAAATTTTCCCTGGGAAATTAATGGACCAATACTTTGATCGATGTAAACTGAAGGTTGAGTCTGCAACTGCATGGGCTATCTCTCATTCATCTCACATTTTCTCAGACAATGACTTTGGTGGATAGTTGATGGGGAATTTAGTGGCCATGATTTTACACTTTGAAAAGAAGGAAAGACCAGAGACAGCTCAGCATGTGGTAGGGTTTCTGATGATGACTGAGTGAAAGAACTGCCAATTATTTGTGGTTCAGCCTACTTGGAGTGAAATCTGTACAAAGCAGATACCTATTCAGCCTTGCCAGTTCACACAAACCAGCCATTTCAATTGTAGGCTGTTTTTTTGTTTTACATTATCAAAAACAAAACACAACCAGCAATGTAAGGCAGCACAGCAACTAATGGGCAACAAACTGTTTGGGAAATGTGTGGAGATGCTGTTAATGGATAGATGTTCTCCCTTACTTTTACTTTCCTAAGCACAATCCTTTGCACATTATTAAAGATAACAAACACATACACACACACACACACACCAAGCAACGACAAAAGGCAAACATATGCACACACTGTACACAGACACATGGATTTGGTGTTAATTTCACATATGTTGGCTGTGATCGATGGATGTTTGGCTGAATGATTATAAATGCATTAGAACCAAGACATAATCAGCCAGACACACATCCTTACAGTATGAGCAGATACACACACACACACACAAACACACACACACACACACACACACACACACACACACACACACACACACACACACACACTAACCATGATCTAGTTCAGAGTGGGGTGAGTGCTGTGCGCTTCTGATTCAATTTCCTGTTGAGTTTCATTTCATTACTAAGTCATGAACCGCCATGTTTACAGATCCATGTCAGTATTCCATCACATAAAAAATAAAAGTGGAATAGTTTGTCATAGAAAAAAAGCAGAATTTGCATTTATTAAAATTTGATATAAGTTGTAATTCATCAACACAAATGGGAATGAGTGAATACACTGAGATGTAAAATTCATCTACAGCCATATTTCTTCAGTGTGCTCTGCAGTCTCCATGGTCCCTTGCAGTAGCTAATAGTGTGTAGAGAAGGAAGAGTCTAATAGTAAGAAAATACACAGAAAACAGTCAATTTAATCTCAAAGTTTAAACATTGTTAGAGAACATATTGTGTGTATTATGAGAGCCATTGGAAACTTCTTCATAAACAAAACATTGAAAAAATAAGTCATCAAAAAAAAAAAAAAAAAAAAACTAACTTTGTCCTTAAAGTGATGGAGGAGCAACTCGTGGTTTGATGTTTTCACTCTCTGTTCAACATGGTTGACCTTGCCTGGCCAGATATGAAGTCAGCTGTGATACAGTACATGTGTGATGTGTTAGTGCTTATTTACTGTAACAGTAAGTTTGTTTCCATCTCAAGTTTAGTGTATTGTTGTCCTAGAAAGGTCTGCTTCTTCTTCAATTTTTCCTTAAACATACGTCACATAATACTAACTTCTGACAGCCACCAGGACTATTGTGTTTCAAAACATTTAACATCGAAAATGTAGAATGTAGAAAAGTGAAGAGATGACTACCAGCAGCAGGGCATCTCTTCATTGATTGTAAGCCAACAAGCATAAGTATTTCATTTTCCCCAAATGTAAATCCAGTGTTCAAATGTGAATCAACAGGGTATTACTGAAAATAAATACAATGTTTTCCTCCCCCGCCTGTTCTGCGGCAAATCTGGATTTTTAATATCAGACTTTTGTTTGCATATGTAATGCCATCTAAGCTCATTGTGGAAAGTTCAGATTAATTTCTGAGGCTAAGATGAGGCTTGAATTATAACAGAGCAGAGGAGAGCAGAGAGAGATAAAGAGGGAGAGAAACAAAGCAGACACAAACAAATGAGAAGACAGACAGGCCACAGGACAGAAACAGGCATTATCAGAAGAGTATTACTGTACCTCATAGGCCTACAGGCACACAGCTCTGACAGCTCTTGTTATTGATAGAACAACAAACTCAGCTCTATGCCAAAAAGAAAAGGTCACATTATACAGCTTATGGTTTAGAAGGCGAATATGTCACCTCCAAAAGTGCACTGAAAATGTCAGGATATCATTCCAGCTTCATTGTGAGCACGTTTTTTTTTAAAGAGCCATTCTGTTCACTGCAGTTTGGACACTGATGTGGTACCCTGTAACTGGGAATTAAGCAAAACAACATTTGTAATAGAATTGTAAAAAATATGATATTAATGGACAAACAAGACTGTGGAAAAGAAGTGATCATGCCATAGGCAAGAAAACAATTTCAGGGACACTCATGATTTGTTTATTTAAACATGAACAATTCAGTTTGGAAATGAAACTGAAGTGACCCGACTTCATTTCTGGCCAGCTACTCTCCAGGGATTAGTTTAATCAGCCATGCATGTGCTGCTGCACTAAACTAATAGAAGTGTCGAGACAGAAGTTGTCCCTCCAAAAAATTAAACAAATGGTAAGAGAGGATTTGGTCAAAAAATGAGGAGAGAATGAGAGATGAGAAGAAATTGAGAGGAGTTGTCGTTTTAACCCTTGATAATTCCATTTGAAGATTAACAAACAAAAAGTCCAGTTTTTTACTTGCTGTTCGACATGGGCATAACATGAAAAGCAATACGAGGTGCAGAAGTGAAAAATTGAAAACAAAAGAAATTTGTCAGTTCTCTTGAGCTGAGCCTCTTAATATCTCTCACATTTTACAACACCTTGTAAATGGTATGAATTGGTTCTGGAGTCAGGTTCCATTTTATGAACACAGTGTGATGTCAACTGCCACTTACACAACTTGTGATGTGAACTGTTGGTACAGAGTAGGGATGCACGATAACTGTTTTATAAAACCGATACCGATAAACGATAACTTTCAGCTCCTAAAGGCCGATACCGATAACCGATAACACACACATATACCTAACATCATGACATCAATACCACGAACAAAACCAAAATCAGTTTTGATTCTTTAAATGAAAAGATATTTATTTTTCTAATGAAAAACTATTGGTAAGCCTCTCAAACATGTTCTTAAAGCTATCAAACAAACCTATTTGATATCTCACATCAATTTAAATAATGTGCATTACTTACTGATACAAAAAATAAAGGCCCCTTGAAATGATGCAAATACATGCATCAGGATTACAAACTGAAAAAGTGTATTCCAGAAGTTTACAAAAAATAAATAGAAAATTAATGCACTGGCACAAGTTAGATTCAAACATTTCTATTTAAACAAACTGAAAAAGTGCATTCCTCAATGACAACAAAAATAATGCACAGTGCATATTGTACTGACAGAAGTTAGAAGACGGCACTCTTAAATACTCAATTCTGATTGGTCAATCCCGAAAATTCAGCGGTGTTCTTAACAGTCAGACTAAAGGGGCAATCCCTTAATGTACCAAGCTCAATTACAAATCGCCAGCTGATTTGAGAGGCAAAATATGGAGCATTTTCCGTGCGTTAGTTTTAATTTGTTTGGAGAGGACCAAACACTTGGCTGGAGAATGATGTCCCCAGCAAAAAAGATGAGAAAAGTAAAGAACAACGCTGGACCGACAAGAGGAGCGATATTAACACACAAAAGACTTGAGGACGCAGAGATTGACCAGATTGAAGCCGACAGACACGAAAAAAACACCAAGAGAAACACAGCATGGACGATCGGTCTGCTAAAAGACTGCTGAGTGGAGACAAAACTGGAGACAGATTTTTTAATGTCTGACGCTGTAAGCAGAAATCAGCTGATGCAGGACTTTTATCCATCAGTCCGAAAAAATAGCGGTAAACCAAACTCTGTCTCCAGCTATGTCTCTCTCAGGTCTGGGATATCCCATCACTTCTCCACATTTGACATGATTTCGCTGAATATCTGTAAAGAAATAAGTTTTCCTGCCTGCCGGCCTGTGCTCGGTGAGAGGCGGTTGTTAGGCAACGTACGTGTTTACTTTCAGAGCCGCTGCGCAGTGAGAGCGGTGACAGGCAAGAGTAGACTCATTTTAAATCAATAAAATATGTTTTAATCAGTATTTTGTGTCACACTATTGAATGCTTTAGTAGTAAGCCGTGTCCTAAGCGGGATAACGTATAGTGAGCAGTTTCCTACGGGGAAGCATCGCGTCAGGCTTTTATGTCATCCTGAAGGAAGATACATGATCCCTTACTTAGACTCATCTATGTAAACAAACTGAAGAAGGGCAGTCCATAGTAAGTCAAGCACCATCACGTCCATGATTAAATCTTCAATAACCTGAGCCCGTGGGTCATCTGTGGCAAATTTCTTGGACTTTTCGAAAGCCTCGCCGACGCGTAAGTCCCGGTGGCTTCTTTGCGGCTGCCTTGTTAACGTTAGCATCTTTAGCAGGCCGGGCGTCCTCATACGCTTTCCAAACTCCGTCAAAGCGGTGGTTATGTTTCAGGTGACTGATCAGGTCTGATCACACACTGACATGACACACTGACATGACACACTGACATGACACACTGACATGACACACTGACATCACACACTGACATCACACTGTGACATCACATCACACGGTGGCATCACACGGTGACATCACACACTGACATGACACGCTGACATCACATCACACAGTGACATCACACGGTGACATCACACGGTGACATCACACGGTGACATCACACAGTGACATCACACTGTGACATCACACACTGTGACATCACACACTGACATCACACACTGACATCACACACACAGATCACACTGAGTAACCACGGTAACAGGGTTTAACATGAAATATTTCCAGTTTATCAGAAGTGAAAACTGACAGGAAGTGGTTGTAACTTCTTTACATTTGATCTAACAGCTCAGTTTCTGTTTCTGTAACTCTGCCTCCAAGTAATCAAAGTAATAAATGAAGTGCTTCTTTTCCAACATGTTAAAATAAACCTTCTGGACGCTGCAGCTTCACATCAGAATTAAAAACTGACTCAGATTCACTTTGTTCATTCAGGTTTGGTAAACAAACAGCTGTGAGCTCAACAACACCAACATGCAGAATGTGTATTTTCCCTGAACGTCGCAGCGTTCAAGTGATGGTGGGTCTCTGTAGTTTCTGCTCAGTCCAGTTAACCGATGGTTGAACCAAACACTGAAACGTCTGTAAATCCACAGTTTTTGATCAGCGTGTGTGTTACTGACTGCCCGATTAAAACCAGTAAAAGCCACTCACCGGTTAGCGATGCTGAAAACAGGATAGTCGTGTTGGTGTCCTCTAGAGGCAGCTGGAGTCACTACAACACCCGATCATTCAGATCTCCAGGGTTCATCCTCTGAGGAGTAAGATCTGCCTCACTGGCTTTGTTAACATGCTGATGTTTAGCAGCTACGTCTAATGTTTACCATGTCCATCTTAGCTTAGCTTTTTAAGACTGCATGCTAATATTTAGCTAATTAGCAAAAGGTGCAGCTGAGGCTGATGGGAGTGTCTTTATTTCTGCAGGTATTTGCTCCCTAGCACTGGTTTATGAGCACCAAAACACTGACCTGATGGTGGCGCTGATGAAAAGGATCAATTCACTTATTAATATTCACCTTGAGGGGAACATGAACTTCTGAACCACATTTATTAGTCATCAAACATCTGCTGAGATGTTTTAGTCGTTTCCATGGCGGCAGCCCGATTTCCCTGAATATCTGTAAAGAAATACGTTTTCCTGCCGACCTGCGCACAGTGAGAGGTGGTTGCTAGGCAACATGCGTGTTTACTTTCAGAGCCGCTGCACAGTGAGAGCGGTGACAGGCGACTCATTTTAAATCAATAAAATATGTTTTAATCAGTATTTTGTGTCACACTATTGAATTCTTTAGTAGTAAGCCGTGTCCTAAGCGGGATAACGTATAGTGAGCAGTTTCCTACGGAGAAGCGTCGCATCGGGCTTCTGTGTCATCCTGAAGGAAGATACATGATCCCTTACTTAGACTTATCTATGTAAACAAACTGAAGAAGGGCAGTCCATAGTAAGTCAAGCACCATCACGTCCATGATTAAATCTTCAATAACCTGAGCCCGTGGGTCATCTTTGGCAAATTTCTTGGACTTTTCGAAAGCCTCGCCGACGCGTAAGTCCCGGTGGCTTCTTTGCAGCTGGCTTGTTAACGTTAGCGTCTTTAGCAGGCCGGGCATCCTCATACGCTTTCCAAACTCCGTCAAAGCGGTGGTTATGTTTCAGGTGACTGATCAGGTATTAAAGCTTGTGCCATTTCTCGCTACTAGTGGAACTCGCTTGGAACATTTGTTACGAATAACCAGCGAACTGTCTCCTTCGGAAACTTTGAAGAACTCTGAACTCTGTTTTCATAAGCACGCTGTACCGCATGCTGCATTCAAGGTGTAACGTACATTCCCCCGTTCCCTCGTTTGCCAGTCGTTCTTTCGGCCTATTTAAGTTCATGTTTCTGTTTTTTGTGTGTAACATGTGAAGAAATACTGCGAATATTAATTCAAGTCAGCAACTAGCTAAATTATGACCGAGTTAACGAGTTGTTTTCTGGCATGAGGGGGTATACTTGATTTTTCCCAGTGAGAAAGAGTTTTTCTGATTATGCTAACGTCACTTGAACGCAGCATTCACTGCAGGCCATTCGGGTCTCATAGTGGGAGCGAGGTATCGGGGCTGTTCGTCACGATATCGGACTTATCGGAATGACATCATAATTTCCTGTTATCTGTTACCTATAATTATCGTCCATCCCTAGTACAGAGGTTTGACTCTAAAGTTGTATGTGGAAAATCTTGGAAGAATTCATTGCATTGTTTTTAGCAGAGCTCTAATATGTGACTGGTAGAGAGATTGAATCCTGTGCTGAAGGCATTAATCATGTTTATAATAAAGCATTAAACATTAATCATGTTTGGAATTGCTCTAACATGGAATCAGGTTCTCAGGATACTGTTTAGCAAAGATAATTACAATGCCTGGTATCATAAACAAAGAACAAACAAACAGAATGTTGGACAAACGGACAGCAAGTTGAAGCTGCAGTGGAAGGTTTAATCTGACTCAGAACCTTTATCCAATCACCTTTGACCTTGTGACTGTATTAGCTCTGATATTATTTAATAGTAAGTTGTTAGTAAAGTGTTATGCCCTCTATACAATAGTTAGCTAGCATGTGTAGCCCAACGAATAAAGGGTTTGCTTCAGAGTACCATTTCCTTTATATGCACAGGAATATAAACATTACTAAGAAGGATAGATTGCCCAAATCAAAAATACAAAGACTTTGAGGCTAGTAAAATTTAGTTATTCAAGAAGCTCCAATCTGGCTACCGACCTATTGCCCTGAGACAGCTCCTCTTAAAGTGATGAATCTGCTCTTTTAGCTATAGATCTTAATGCAACTTTTGTCAATGTAAACCATTCCCTCCTACTCATGTCAAGCAAGCATCAGATGTCTCAAACTCTGATTTAGCATCTCAGATTTTCCCCTGAACTGACATTAGGCTTGTCAGCGCAACTTGTAACTCCGTTGTTTTTTCACCCTGATGAAATGCTTTGACATCCACAGAGTGACGGGGATAGGTATCCAAGGTTTGCAAATGATAAGTAATTTAACGTAGCAATCATTTTCTATATTAATGATCACATAATTAATCAGTTGTTTAAGCTTATAAGGCTTATGACATTCAAACAGTTTTTTCTGTTTTTCCCTTGACCCTTGAGTTAAACATTTGGCCCTAGTTTTGCAGCTCAAACTTATTGATTTAGGTAAAAGTAAATTAAATGATTTTTTTTAAGTTTCTCATTGCTATTCCTGCTCTGTCCTTTTATAATCAATAAACTGCCAAACAAATCATTCTCATGGCTTTACTCAAGGACAGTCCATAGTTTTTTAAATTTAATGAATAAACATTCTTTATGTTTTGAATTTTTTTTTTTTTTAAGATTAGGCTCTTTTTTGGGTCTGCAATCCTTCTGTTGCTTTCTTAGCAGCTCAACAGCCTCTGGTCTGTCTCCAACCAAACATGTTTCTTCAAAATAAACAATGATCCTGTCTCGTGTAACACAACAACAATTCCCATCAAGTTGATTTAACACATGGCTGCAATGTATCCTGCACGTATTGTTTGAAAATACAATGATTGTTTCTTTTATGGAAGGCCCTAATCTTAGAAAATTAATCTGCTTTATGGGTTCGTGTAAAGTGTACATGCAGCAGCCCAGCAGTGACTGATGGTGTAGAGCTTCTGGATTTGTTAAGCATGCTGGTGGCTGTATTTGCTTTTGCTTTAAGGTATGCAGTTCATTTCTTTTTTAATTGTTTGCAAGAATTTTATTTTAGCAATCTTGTGTTTTGTCAATGTTGTGGTCACAGCGGAATCTGCACCCAGTTGGGAATACACATGATATATATTAAAAAAAACAAAACAAAACAAAACAAAAAAATGCCAAGATGATGCATTATGTATTGATACATCATTCAAGAGCACCATCGAGGATTATCTTGGTATGACTACAGCAAGCAAATGATATATAAAAAACAACACACCATTAAGTATAGATTGGAGAAGTAGTGTTTTATTAGGTGTGTTGGATTAATTTTTTATTCAATGGATTAAGGTAAATCCAATTTATATGTTTGCTCACTTTCTCTAAAGAAAACCCTCCCGAGATCCCTAGTCTTTAAAGGATAACTTTCGTTTTTTACAACCTGGACCTTATTTGTAGCATTAAATACGACCATTTACTCACCCAGACAACTTTGGTGGCATTTGGAGTCGTTTTGAAGAAATTAGCCCCAGAGGAGCGGCGCGTATATCTGTATAATGCGAGTACTCGGGGCATCCATGCGCAGCCTCTATATAACGCATAATCTGCGGAAACTCGTTCATATTCCAATATTTTGTTATGATATGCTGGTGCTATTCCCCTCTGAGCCGGCGGTCGGCTAGTTTAGCTGTAGTTTGGCACAGCTATGGTTCGTTATTGCGTATTCGTAGTCGACCGCTGCAGAGTCAGCCGTGTTGTGGCTGGCTGCTCGCAGCGCGCAGCATTCGGTAATGACATCATCCACGTCAGAGGTAGTTGTCGAGAGACGCCGGATGTTGATAACATGCCACCACGGCATACTCGCATTATACGGATATACGCGCCGCTCCTCTGGGGCTAATTTCTTCAAAATGACTCCAAATGCCACCAAAGTTGTCTGGGTGAGTAAATGGTCGTATTTAGTGCTACAAATAAGGTCCAGGTTGTAAAAAACGAAAGTTATCCTTTAAGAATCACTGGCCTATCCCTAAGATGTTGTGATGTAATTGTAGAAAATTCTGTTTTGACAATTTTATCCTGTTTGATAAACAAACAATCACATGTTCAGTGTAGATTTCTGCATAATATCCTCACAACAGTTTCGGAAGACTGTGATTTTAGTTCTTCCTTAGTGGGACCTCACTGCAGCATTTGAAATTAATCAAGCACTGTTAATTGATTGCCTTGAGCAGTTGGTGGGTATCTCCGGTTCATCATGAGTTGACTAAGGTCCTATCTGTCAAACAGAAGGTTTTCAGTGAAAATGGGTAATTCTTCATTTTCCTCATCAGATGTCCCTTGTGGGGTCCCTCAGGGCTCATTTATAGTACCCATCCTTTACTCCCTTTACATGCTCGCTGTTGCTGGTATGATTCAGAGATTACTTCCTCTAACAGTCACATTCTCGGCTTAGCTGACAGGAAGTGTTGGGTGTCTCAGACCTTAACCAGCAGATTTGGCCTGTTTTTCTAACCAATGGCTAAAATCTTACAACAGTGGTCTGACTTTGAAGTTGTAGGGAAACACTGGCTTATGGTCTGCTTTTGCACATATCTCAGTTAAAGTTCTGCAACTTTGTCTTTTTCTGCCTTGCTCAAAAATTGCTCTTAGTATTCAGCTGGTTTGAATGAAGCATGTTTGTCACCAGTTCCGACTGTGCTTGTGACTGGTGTAGTTTTGCTCCTATATTGATGCTTCTTCTGGGAAACACATCATTTCCCAAACCATCAAAGAAAAAATAAAATAAAATCACTATGTGGGAACATCTGTATCTGACAGATGGGAAGTTCTGAGAGTACATTATTTAATATTTTTTAAACACCACAAAATGGTATTGTTGTTTTTGGTTCAAGGGCAAAAATGCATCCTTGGCTTGGGATAGTTGATGGATTAATTGATTACATGTTGAAATCCATCCTTCCATCCATCTTCTTCCGCTTATTTGGGGCCGGGTCGCGGGGGCAGCAGTCGAAGCAGGGATGCCCAGACTTCCCTCTCCCCAGACACCTCCTCCAGCTCTTTCGGGGGGACCCCGAGGCGTTCCCAGGCCAGCCGGCCAACATAGTCCCTCCAGCAAGTCCTGGGTCTTCCCCAAGGCTCGTAGGAACGTAGATTGACTGGTAAATTGCGAGCTTTGCCTTTCGGCTCAGCTACTTCTTAACCACGTCAGACCGGTACAATGACCGCATTACTGCTGCCGCCGCACCGATCCGCCTGTCAATCTCAAGCTGTTTACTGACAATAGTTTAACCACAAAGGGTTTTGTAAGTAAAAAACAAAAATGCCACCATTTTTCCGTTTTTACATGTTTATAGTTCCAGTTAGTTGGTGGTGTATATACAACAGGAATCATGATTTTCTTTTTTTTTTCATTACAACAAGTACAAATGACAAACTTCAAAATGAGGGATTGCTGACACGTGGAGGCATAGATTTTTGTTGACAGCAGTCTGGCAAACTGAGGAATCTTGCTTCTTTAGGAAACTCCAGCTGTGACTCAGCATAGAGTTCACCCTTCACTCTGAACAACATGGGCATGAATCTGCCTCAATTTATTCAACACTCTCATTCTCTCCCAGCAAGCATCCAACAGATGGCAGCAAACAGGAGGTGGCAAGTTCAAAATCAACCCAGCAGAGGACTTTCATGCTGATATTATGACAGAGAAAAATATATATCTTAGGATAAATTCACCCTGTATGTGTCACCCTTATATATCACCAATCTGATCTGGAGTTGTGTAAATTACTTTTTGACGGACTAACTTTACCCTGACCTCCATTGTCTGTTTGCAAATTTGTTTGTGATTTCCTGCTTTTCTCAGTATGACTTTGAACAATCCCTCATCAGGGATGACTACTTGCTACATTCAGCAATAAATTATTGTGTTGATAGAGAAATGGCATAACATAGTGAGAGAAAAAAGATAAGTTGAGCCTTTCCTTAAAACCCACAACATGGATGCATGATGCACATTGGCTTCAGTTGGTTTGGAAATTGCCGTCAAGTTCCCTTCAGTTGTTGACTTCTCCCTCTATGATTGTTGAAGCTATTTAATGTATTAAAAGGTGGCTGTAGTGCTAGAATCATTTGTCAGTTTGTCAATCAACAGACAATGAATCCTCAGCATCCTCAGGCCAAATGAACTCCCAGAAAGAAGCCCTTGCTCTTTGATGCTAAACTTGGACAGTATAAGGGATGCATGACAACTGTTTTTTAAAACCGATACCGATAGCCGATAACTTTCAGCTCCTAAAGGCCGATACCGAAAACCAATAACACACACATATACCTAAGATTTGATATCTCACATCAATTTAAATTACTTACTGACCTAAAAAATAAAGGCCCCTTCAACTAATGCAAATACATGCATCACGATTACAAACTGAAAAAGTGCATTCCAGAAGTTTATAAAAAATAAATATACATAAAAAATTAATGCACCGACACAAGTTTGATTCAAACATTTCTATGTGAACAAACTGAAAAAGTGCATTCCTCGATAACAATTAAAAAAATGTGCAGCGCATAATGTACTAACAAAAATTTGACTTGTCTATGTAATCAAACTCAAAAAGTGCACTTCATAGTAAGTCAAGTGCCACCATGTCCATGATTAAATCTTCCACAACCTTAGCCTGTGGGTCATCTTTGGCAAATTTCTTGGATTTTTCTAGAGCCATGCAAATGTGTCTAAGTCCCGGTGTCTTCTTTGCGGCTTCCTAATGTTAGCATCTTTAGCAGTGTCCAAATGCACTTTTCAAACTCTGTCGAAGAGATGGTTATATTTCAGATGGCTGATCAGGTTTGAAGTATTAAATCTGGTGCTATTTCTCCCTCTTCGTGGAACTCGCTTGGAACAGCAAACTGTCTTTTTCGGAAACCTTGAAGAAGTCCAACACAGTCGACACCATGTCCTCTGTTTTCGGACGCACTGTGCTGCATGCTGCATTCAAGTTGAAACGTAAATTCCCCCTTTTCCCTTGTTTGCTAGTCGTTCCTTCGGCCGTTTTAAGTTTATGTTTCTATTTTTTATGTGTAACATGCAAATATCCGACTGCAAATCAATTTGACTCAGCAACTACCAAAATTATGGCCGAGTTAACGAGTTGTTTTTTGACTTGAGGTGTGAGAAAGAATTTTTCTGATTATGCCGACGTCACTTGAATGCAGCATTCGCTGCAGGCCATTCGGTTCTCATGGTGGGAGTGAGGCACTGCCATGCTGACAAAAATAAATATGTTATCGGGGCTATTCGTCATGATATTGGACTTATCAGAAATTTCCTGTTATCCGGCCGATAATTATTGGCCTGATAGTTATCGTGCACCCCTGGACAATATATGAGAAACTTTTTAGAAACATTTCCCATACTCTGATCAAAGCAAAGACAGTAGTTGCATATATTAGCCTAGTTAAACTGCTCGGCCATTTAAAGGCATAGTCAGTGGTTTGTAAGGGAATGTTTTGGATTGTCTGTTCAGAGGAATGAGTCTTAGTGGAGCTGAGACAGCAAGATACTGGGGACGTTGTAATGCTGACCCAGACAGAGGACGAAAGTGCCATGAGGAAAAGAGGGACAGATGGCATAAAGACAGAGAGACTGGAAAGAGGAAGGGTATTCATGAGAGAGAGAGGGCAACAAGAAACAAATGGAAGGAGGCAACAAGAAAGTGCTTTGCTGCAGGCAGAGACAACCCCCAACTTTCTTGAAATTCCTGAAACAGCCACAATTTTGCTTGTAGGGATCTCAAACCTTGCCACAGCCTCCTCAATCCATGCAGCAATGTTGGATCCAGTGTGTCGTTCTTCTACCGGCATGGTTGTGAGACAGAGGCTTTTGAGCTCCCAGTCATCACTTATGAAGTGACAAGTGATGCCAAGATATGCCTTTGTAGAAATGCTTGTCCAGGCATCAGCTGTCAGGGCAATCTTGTTGTCATTTAATTCAAGAACATCTTTAATGTGACTGACTGCAGTCTCATACTTTTGTTCAATTAGTTTTGTAAAATGAGTTCTGGATGGCAAGGTGTAGCCTGGATGAATGGTCTGGATACTTCACAATTTAAAGACTACATACGATGTTTATCACAGTTAAAATACCTGAAACAAATTATCACTTATTTTTTACATCTTAAATGTGGAATTAATATGCTCCAAATCACACAGTTGATAAGTGAAAGATGTTTACAATTCAGTATAAATGCTAGTATCGACAAGGGCTGAAATTAAGTATGTCAAAGCAGCTTTGCCTGTAATTCATTGATTTCTGCCGTAAAGTACGCATTAACGTAAGTGAACTACCGTTCCCTCTGCAAGCTTCTTCCATGATTTTCCGACTGGCAGACGTACGACACAAACCTATTATGTTCGTGCATCGTAGGCGGACAGTTAATTCACCAGTTAGCATTGTCTAGCTGCTTTATGGTTTAAATAAATTTGCTAACCTACTACAACAAACCTGTCTCACCATTTTTTGTCATGACCTACGAGCCAGGTCGTGATAATGTAATTTGATAATAAAAAACATCTACTCGGCATCACCGTTATTTGTGAACTCACCTCTCTGAGGTAGGGGATGATCCAGTGGCTCCAGGGTGTCGGAGTTTAAGGTGTTCGTGCATCGCCATTGTGCTGCCATGAAATGATAGTTGAGCTCCACAGATTTTACATTTCACGTGTTTCGCTTGTTTATTTTCTGTGAAATGTTCCCAAACTTTGGAAAGTTTAGGTCGGTGTTTTCGAGCCTCTCCTTGTGTTTGTTCCGCCATAATTCATTCATTCTTCTTCTCTGTTTCCTTGTGTGATGTAGACAGCGAGCGATACTGCCCCCAGCACTTCCTGTAGTGCACTGCAGTTACAGATGAGCCTGAAGCGGACCGTGTGTTTTTATCATACAGCAATTTACAACAATGACATGACTAGTCGACGCTTAAATTTTCGCGTCAACAAATTTTTATTGTCGACGTAATCGATTACGACGACTAATCGTTGCAGCCCTACACTTTATAGTGATCTTGACCTTGTCATCTCTCACAGATTATCCATAGTAAAGATACATCATTAAACCGCAAAGAAGACATACAAATCCAAGGAACATGATCTGAATTGTACCTGCTATTTTTTTTTCCTAACAACACCTTGAACTTTTGAATAGATGAACCATTAGAAACGGTTCATTTTCACATAAATAGAAGGGCCCTATGAAATCTCTTCATTTCTTGCACTCTTGAGATTTTGCTGAAATGATGAGCTCTTGCTTCAGCAATCCACATTTTGGCAATTTCGGTGATATTCTACATTTACAGCTGAGTCAGGTTTTTATAATCAAATTCCTTGATTCTGTCTGTTTTCTGCGTCACAGAAATTATTAAGATTCAAATTATGGTGGCATGTTGTTGTTTTGGCACTTCACTGTTTTCTAAATTGAGGCAAATTGATTTATCAGCATATAATAACATATATATAACATGCTTTTGTGTCCATCTTACCTACTCTACTGTATGATGTATGGCCAAGTAAGAAGAAGAAGAAGCAGAAGAAGGTTCTTTATTTCCACATACAATCATAACTAATACAATGTAGTTAAATTTGTTCCCTGCATTTAACCCATCTCTGAGGATCAGTGACAGCAGCGGAGACCAACTCCAACTCCAGGCCAGTGTTGTGATCAAAGGCACTGACCAACGAAATGCCAACAGTGAGCATTAAAATAAGACAAAGGGAACACAATAACTGAACCATCTCAGCTCAGCCACTTCATGAATCCGCCTTCATAAATGTTTTTTCTTCAACGCAGCAATAACTGGGCCGTTTGGCTTTTACTGCTGGCAATAACTTTGAAAGCCACAACAGAGAGCCTGACATCCTGGCTGTGGGAGAGCGCTACAATTCACTGGCACCAGTGACAGACATATTCAATTTGCATGTATTTGTATCTAAGCTAAGAAAAGAAAGGTGAGGGGGCAGCCAGAGAAAAAAAAGGTTGAGGAGTAGGAGGATCGAGAACAGAATGTGCACTTGTTTATTTTAGCCAGCTTATCGTGTGTATGAGAAGAGGGTAAAATTAGTTTGTTTCAAACCAAATCTTCTGGACTGGAAGCAGCAGACAGCCTGGAGTGAGAGTGAAGAGAAATAAAGGCAACAAATATTCAAGGTTTTCATTTACTGAGGCACCTCTGCTCTTCATTTTAAACAGACCAGTCTGGATTACAGTTTGATCCTAGCTTGCCTGATAAATGTCCTATTGTTGCCAAGAGCCAAAACAAGTTAAGCTTATGTGAAGCCAAAATCATTACTTTGATTGTGGTGTTATCTTTATTAAAGTGATGTTTGTACACCAGCATCCTTTAATGATGATGATATTGTTTAGGGGGTTTATGAAATTGTTTCAACCGTATAATGACACAGCATTGTATTGTCTAACTTGTCTATTATGTGTAAAACGTGAACACATACTATATGTAATTCATGCTGTAGCATTACGGGTATTGTGTCGAAATAGAGACCTACAAACAGCACTTCTGGGAACAAAGGTAACCAGAGTTGATTCAGCATTCACTGTCGTAAGTGAAATGGCCACAAATTACATGCTTCTGCATTTCTGCTTAACCGCTTGATCTGTGCATCACTCCATCTTTTTTATCATAAAACCAACCAGCCAGCCAAATACAAAACTCTTGTTTTTGTGTTTGGGGGGAAGGGGTGGTGTAAGATTTTAGAGATCTGTTTTGGCAGATTATGGCAGAAATAGAACGCAATATTCAAGTATGTTGTCATCAGTGTATAATCACCTGATAATAAGAATAGTTGTAGTTTTGTAACCTTAGAACAAGCTGTTTCTATCCTCAGAGGGAGCAGGTTCTCGTCCATGAAGTCATGTTGCACTGCCATGTTTCTACAGTAGCCCCGAGTGGACAAAACGAACACTGGCTCTAGAGAGCTACCTGCATGACCACCATAGGTTTTCTGACAGTAGAAGGGTGGGGTGAGGCGACGAGCATTCACATAGTTGCACTCTGCAGCTTAGCTGTTAAATGCCACTAAATCCTAGTCCTTTAACTCTAGAGTTCTTCAATATGTGTGAGAGTTTGTGCATGTGCGTGCCTAATGTGTGCTTTGACAATGTGAAAGATTCGACACATGCAGCAATAAATCATCACTGCATCACTACTGACAGAACATGCATTCACATACACACACATATGCTACAGATGTCAACATGACAAGGCCAGATGTACGTGTCTGTTTGATGTTTTGTGGTTTGTCCAGATGGGACAGTGCTGGAAATAGTCAAGAGATGAGACAAGATGAGAGATGGGGAAAATATGGAGGGGGAAAAAAACTGCGTACATCTTTGTCTGTAGTTGTGAATGGGAGAAATAAAGTGAGAGGAGGGAGAAAATAAAAAAACTGTTCATCAGACGGTGACGTGCGTCTGCGTGCGTGTGTGTGTGTGTGTGCGTGCATGTGTGCCTGTGTATGTAGTTTTTTCCTGTTCATTTGGCTTAGGCCCTGATTTTAATCCATGATTTACAGTTGATTTCATTTTTATTATCAAATTCTGCCATTCCTTTTCTACAATACAGAAATTTTCGGGGCCTGACACCTGTCTTCTGTCCAGTATGCATACATTGTTGTCCTTAAGAGTGTACCTCATCGCTGCATTGGCCTGCATACACGACATTGCTCTGCATGTGTTGGAGTTCGTAGTGTTCATGGGGGGACAACGTTTTGTCTGCATTGCTGGGTTTGGAAACAAGACTGCAGTGTTTTGTGAACATCCTTCTCAGACACTCTGACGGCATAAAAATGACAATGTTGTTGTGTCCATGTTTTTCTTTCGCCATCTGTCAGTGTGGTGTTCTAATCAGATGTTGCTGTTTTGATTATACTCAATGGGTGTCATGGACTGTATATTATTAAAATGCTAATAATATAATTATTCCACAACAGATTCACAACAGTTGTTATGTCTCCAATTAGAGTATGTTTTCTATTCTTTCTAGTTGTGCTTCTTTTTTCATTCATGTGTCTCCACAGTTGTTTGTACAGATGTGTGTATGTCTGGTGTAAAGTGTAGGACTGATTAGAAACCATTGACGGGCAATGTCTAGTAGCGCCTGATACTTTTGACTGTGTGTGAAAAAGAAAAGAAAAAAAGACTTAATCTGACACGATTCAGGGATGATGATTCGTTGTCCTGGACTTGCTGCTGTCTATAACAGTATGGCCTTGGCTTTTAATTAATCCTGTTAACAGTGGTAGTTGTTACAGGGCACACAAGTGACACTTTTAACGTTTTTTGAAGAAAAACTATCCTTATGTTAATTAACCTCCTTATTGAGAGTGACCTTTATAAAAGGGTATATGGTTGCCTCAAATTAAAACCATATTACTGTATATTTTGACCTTTGTTTGATTACCTTTTTAATTGAAACAAAGGTTTACCTGACTAGTGATGTGCTGAGTCAGTTTCATGGCCTAGGGTCTCTTAAATCCTTTAACTTATCAAAATTATCCACGTCAGCAAAATGAAAATTGAAAATTAAGCTTTTTTTTTTTTTTTTTTTTTTTTTAAAGGGTTTTAGTTTTGTTAGTTTTATTTTGTGGCAACTGCGATATTTATTTGAGGTTATTTTATGAAGCCATTGGCCTACATTCCTCTCTACACAGCAGCACACTCATCTGTCTAATTAAACCCAATTAAAGGGGTAATGTCCATGCTTTTAAGAGATAAATCTACAGTTAAAAAGAAATTTATGCTGCCATTGGGAATCTTCCATTTTCCTCTGCAGAGAGAGATTGACTTCTTTGTGGTGAATTCCTCTGGCTTGGGACCCATAATACATTAAAGCACAGACCTTGTTCTGTCTGCACAACAATAGTTCTGGTATAATGAACCTGGTTCCCTCAGGTATCTGTGGAAAGATCTTGAGCTGTGCATCATATATCTGGAATACAAAAGTATTTGATTTAATAATTCAATCACAGCAGCTTACAATAATGTATTGAGTCTTTACATACATGAAGCCTCATGTTCACTGTCCACATCTTGATGATGTCCCTGGAGCACACACTCTGTCTTTAAGTAGTGAAGTGATGAAAGAAAAAAAAAAAAGGATGAAAAAGTCTCTATGGAAACAACAAAGAAGCATACTTCATGCCGTGAAACAGAATCAGTGTTGAGCAAGTTACTTTCATAATGCAATATATGACATAATAGTGGTAATTGAAAGTTAGAAATCATTTGAAAGTAATAAATTAGTTTACAATGGTGCTGTCTGTGTGAGTAATGATTTGAAAATTTGATTTACTTTAATTTAACTGACTGCATAAGTATGATTTGCTTTATATATTATGGATATATTACATTGCATATTACATATAATTAAACTACAACATTTAATTATGTTTGACAGGAATTTTGCTGACAAGCTTTATCGGGGGTATTTTTCGTACTTGCATATCTCATGCAACAAATATGTTCTTATTTTATCTCTGCAGATATCAACACTGGCTCCGTGCAAGCTCGCTTTTCCAGTTGTGTCTCATGTTGGCTTATGTTGATAATTGACATTTTTTTGCTGATTAATGAGGTGACTGTTATGTTTCTCGACAGGGGTTTGAGTTGTCGTCGGTTTTGATATTGGGTTGACATTGATGACTGCTGAATGCTCTCTCCTTGGCAATAATGTGTTCAGTGATATGTAAATTGTAATAACAAAAACGAAATCTTCATACAAAAACCTTTATTTACCAGGGGAACATAATATATTACTGTGGCATGTTAGTTTTGTAATTTGTTACCCCCAACACTGACCAGAATGTCTACAATGTGTTTAATATATTTGATATATGTCAATCCAAAGAGAAGGACTTTATATTCGGGTGCTCTGGTTTTTCCAAATGTGCAGGAGGCCTCCACACTATTACTGTACGGTTCAGAGCCTCACAGGGTTGATAGTAGAAAGGTAAATCATAAAATTTGAAGCTGACATGACTCAAAATATAGACCACTCTTCAATAAACATAACCTTTACTTATGTGAGTGTATGTTTAGTGAATCACATTCAAGAAAAAAAAAAAAAACGCAGCTGCAAACGGGTGTCAGTAAAACTATGCAATTTTGAGTTTTTGATTGAATAGGATGATGAGTGTTTAAATGGAGAAGGTAAAAGACTGATAACTGATTGCCGAAAAGGTAGTTTTGAAATCAACCTCTCCAGTGATCAAGACAACGGCAAGACAGAGGTGGCGGTGGTGAAGATGTGGGAGGGACGGAAAAAGAAGAAAAATGGAAATGAAAAGAGGAAACCGAGAGGAGAGAAGGTTAATGAACACTATTCTTAGAGAATGGTAGCTGGATTCCCTACAGGAAAATACAACAGTTTAACCCTGCGATATCCAAATGAAATGGTTTAAAAGCTTAACAGGATTACACAGGGTTTAAGATATTCTGTGCAGCGGTATTCTAAATGGATGCCTGTCATATTCAAATGCCTTGTGTGAACAGCCATCGCTGCTATCTGTTACATACATCGAATAAGATTTCACTCAAGAGATGTGAACTCTGAACCAGTTGGTTTCAAAATGTTCAAATAATCAATGAAAATATACAGAAGCATAACATTTACACATTCAGGAAATTGCTGCCTTGCAAGCTGCGTATATGTAATGTAGAGCTGCACAATTAATCGAAATTTAATCAAAATCGCGATTTTGGCCGCCACGATTATACAAAGCCAAAATCGCGATTTTTTTCCTTTTTTGTCATTTTCTGTATTATTTTATAAGTGGGCGCTCTTCTGACTGCAGCATAAAGAAAAACAGTATATTTGTCCACCAGCCACCAGGGGGCGGCCGTAGTCATAGAGCACGCCGCATCGCATTAGTAGCCACCAACAAGCAAGCTAAACTCAGCTCCTCTCCGCCTAGCGCGGTGCTATCATACCAGTCAAATTCAAGTGGTGAGAGCGAGAGGGATTGGTAGAGTGACCATTGCAGAGCCGATTTCTGAATCAGTGAAAATAAAGATGAGTTCTGGTGAAAATGACTGAACAGACAGTGGGAACAGAAGTTGATCAATCTTCCGGAGGTGAGGAGTCTGAGCTCGTTCCTCGAAAGGGCTACACATCTGTTGTATGGAGCTATTTCGGATTCAGAAAAGGTGATGTCGAACAAAAGCAGGTGTTGTGTAAAGACTGTGGGCGAATTGTGTCCGCTCCGCAGGGGAACACAACTAATCTGTATAACCACTTAAAGAAGAATCATTTGGGAAAATACGACGAGTGTATGAAAAGAAAAGTCCCCAAACCCCCGCATATCCGTCCCAAACACCCAGCGCAGACAACCATAAATGCTACACTTAATCTTGCAACACCATATGCATCAACATCAAGAAGACACCAAGAAATAACACAAGCAGTTGCCATTTATATAGCCAAAGCCATGGCTCCCATTAACACAGTTAAAGGGATAGTTCGGCATTTTACACATTAATCTGTATGGCATCAACATCTACAGTCTCGTGCTCTCACACTGACTTCGCCCCCAAAGTGTCCTCTGAGCCGAGATCTGGCCAGTTGTGGTCAGTGCGAAAGTAGTTCCGGTAGGTTTCCTGGGGCCAGATAAGGCACACGTTTTTCCTCTCAAAACAGCACTCATTCGAATCAGTGATTTATTTGCATAACAAAAGACGTCAACCACAAAACGTCACACCTCGTAATCGTTTGGGTCTAACTTTATCCCAATTGCGATCAATGCGCGCAGGAGCCACTATACGTGACAGGTAGCTAAGCCAGGTGTTTCATTCACAGTTTAGCGTTTGGAAAGCTAGTTACACCATGTCTGACTACAGCAGCGACGAAGAATATGATTTCAGCACACAACCAGAAGGATATCTGTATGAACCCGAATATACGGATGCAGAACTCTATCAGATGGAGGTAGAACGGGCAGAGAGAGAGAGAGAGATGGCGAGCAGAGATGTGGAACGTGAAATCGGGGCCGCAGCTGCGAGACCTCGAGTGACTGATACAAGGTGGTGTACGTGCAACAAGTGCGAAGTTATGCAGACCGAGGTTGAGTGCTACTGTTGCCATGAATGGGACCTCGTAATGCCTCGCATGCAGGACCTTTCCATTGACGAGGAGGCTGGCGCATCAGCAGCTGTCTGCATCACCAATAACAACGACTTGCCTGCAATCCTGAATGCTGGTGTCCTCGAGACTTTTTTCCACATCCCGAAAATAAACTGGAAAAAGCGCCCCAAACCTGCTGGACCCGATGGCCAGTTGTCTGCAGAGTGAGTTTTTGTCTACATGCTGTTATTTTGATGCTATTGCCTTATACCCTACAGTAGGCCTACAAGTGCTCAATTGTAGCCTACACCGAGTTGTATGTATGTAAGTAGAAGTACTCTTACAAATGTTATTACAACACCAGCAGCTTGGTATTGTAGTTGTAACAACGTGATAGTATGGGTGTTGTCAATAAAATAGTAAGATAACTTCTACTTTTTACAAAGCTGCTTGCTTCTATGGCGTTATATTGTATTAGTCTGAGCCATGCAGTAGGCTAGTGCGACCTACAGTCATCACATCCAACATTGAATGAATCTAATTATAGTTTTATACATACCATGTCATGGGTGGCACTTATAAATATAAATACATAATGTAGTGCATCCCTAAAGTAATTTATGTTCATTTCATCATCATACTTGAAGCAAAATTTACTTCTGAGCATCACTGTGTCTCAATATCAGCCTACTCATGAATGCCCTTCAATCATAAAGCAAGGCCTACCTTATGCATATTATGTCAAGAGAGCTCTAAGGGTTATGTCGCCGTGGCCCAAAGTGTACTCATAAAGGACATTTTCTCTGAGATGTATAAAAACACATAAGGATACCTATTTCACAGTAGCCTGAAATGCTGGTGCATAAATGAAGATACCTTCCTGACAAACTGCTGTGTTGTCAATTAAACAAAATGTGTTTATATACAACCATAATAACTATGCAGTTTACTCAATGTTGACACACTTCATATATCTAATGTGCATAAACTTATTTTCTGTTTGCATTTCAGACAGTACAGGCTGGTCGCCTATCGCATCATAATGGAATGGGCTCTGAAAGGACAGACGCTTGGTCCTGGCAACAGAAGAGTTCTTCCCTCCTGCGTGGTGGCGCTAATAAGAAGAACATATCCATCACCAAGTGGACAATATGCTGGTTTCAAAGAGTCAAATGATGCACTGCAATTGTTTTAGAATTTTAAAAATCAAAAGCTTTACTGTGAATTTCTTTTTGACGTGCAATTTTCTAAAAATACAAAACAAATGTAAAGACACAAATGTAAATAAACAATGTAAATAAACACACTTCTATGACAATATATGTATATACAGTCTCAGTCATCTTTCTCAGTGGCAGGTGTCTCATGAAAGCGTGATTTGTGTGCTGAAACCAATTCAGCCTTGTTTGGCTTTGGTGTTGGGGCAATGTTGGCTGGTATGATGACTGGAGGATGTATGTGGAAAGCTGGGTCTCCGAGCTTCACATTGGTGTCAAGCCGTCGTTGGATGACCTTCTCCACCAAATCTTTCGGGAACTCCTGTGTTGTTGGCTCATACAGTCACTGATTTGACTGCCGTGAATGGAAGACATTATATCTCTCTTGTCCTAGGAAAAAGGAAATGGGGGGGGGACACACAAGATAGGATGGTGTATGATCATTATATATGAAACTCAATATGGTAATGTGTGTCCTGTGATGCTGTGCGAATGCTATTTATGAGCTTACAAATAGGTATCTCTAAAATAGAAAGGCAAACTAAGATGTAATTCATTTGTATAACATTTTTTTCCTGGGAAAAAAAAACAGTTATATAGAGTTTTCAAAATGGTCTTGGTCTACTTTTTACTCAGATAAGTAATCAAGAAACATTATCTGTTAGCAGGCAATGTCTAGCAGCTAGACTACAGTCTGATTTCAGAAAGTGCCTGCTTCGAGTTCTCATGTCATTTTTTTGGACGGATTTCCAAATTACACGGGCAGGGTGCATCATTTGTCCCAATGTCAGAAATTCTTCTAGTAGCCTACCAAATTTTAAAATGTGACAATCTGAAAATAAAATCTGTGGAATTTTTAGCTCAAACATATGCTGGGTGCTGCCGTTATTTCTCCAGTCTAGAATCTGACAAGGGTAGCTTTATCTTCATTATGCTAGCCAACGCCGTCATGGACTTCTCGTACACGCATAGAAACCATGCACATTCCACGTAGTAATTAGTTTCTGACCATTGTAATAACAGTGTAGCCAACATATTATGTATGTGAAACATCATTGGTGACATGACACCGATAGATGAATATGTTTCACTCACTGAGATAGAATATATCTCAGTGCTTGCACTCGCATAGCCCGCGGTGCATCACCAGAAGACTATACACGGATGCTATAGAAAATATGTGGTACAATTTTGTTTACCTGGGGTGCAGGTACAGCAGTGCTCTTCAAAATACGTCTCTTTGTCTGTCCTTCTGGAAGTCGTCCTCGCTGAAGTGGTCACTGCACACGCGAAGCTTTCTCATCTTCGGTAGTTGGGTGAGCTCCACGTTCAAGCCCAGAGAAAAGTAGCCAAAGTCTCCTCAAAGCTACATTCGTCAAAGGGAATCGGTGGAATGTTTGAGGAGACCCACTCTCATCTTTGTTGGTACAGCCTGGATAGGCACAAGTGCGCACTATGTCTCTATCTCGTTTTTCCAAATAAAGAATAGCCGGTGGACTTCTTCTCTCTCTCCTTCTCCTAGCTCTAAAACTAGCTCGTTTGCGTTGCGTCGTCTGCACTCTGTAAACACCATCGAACACTGACGAGAGATCAGTTGGCTCGCACACAACGGTTAGCACTGACAGCGCGCATTGATCGCAATTGGGATAAAGTTAGACCCAAACGATTACGAGGTGTGACGTTTTGTGGTTGACGTCTTTTGTTATGCAAATAAATCACTGATTCGAATGAGTGCTGTTTTGAGAGGAAAAACGTGTGCCTTATCTGGCCCCAGGAAACCTACCGGAACTACTTTCGCACTGACCACAACTGGCCAGATCTCGGCTCAGAGGACACTTTGGGGGCGAAGTCAGTGTGAGAGCACGAGACTGTAGATGTTGATGCCATACAGATTAATGTGTAAAATGCCGAACTATCCCTTTAACAACGAGGCATTCAAAGAGATGATCAAAACGCTGGACAAAAGACACGAGATGCCATCCAGAAACTACTTCTCAAAGGTGGCATTGCCAGCGCTGTATAAACAATGCCGGGAGGAAATCCGAAAAGAAATAGCAGATCTCCCGTTCTATGCGACCACGACCGATCTATGGTCAAGTAGGACCATGGAGCCGTACATGTCCCTGACGATCCATTACATTGACGAGGATTTTGAAATTAAAACTCGCTGCCTGCAGACGTCATTTTTTCCGGAGGATCATACGGGAGAAGCTATTGCTCAAGGCTTGGTAGAAGCACTAGCTTCTTGGGACCTGCAACAGGAGAGACTTGTCTGCATCACAACCGACAACGGGACCAATGTCGTCAAGGCAGCAGCTCTCAATCAGTGGACAAGACTTCAGTGCTTTGGACATAGGCTCCACTTAGCAATTGGTGAGTAGTGTGGTTACATTTAACATTTTAATTCGTGGGGCTCCATCTTATTGAACATTGAGCCATAGTAAGAACAACATACATTCGCCCTCACTGAACCAGAGGCAATTATCAAACCATATTTATATGTTTTATAAAACCATAGGCCCATATCAAACCAAACTATATGGTGGGGTATGCAAACATTTTAAATTAATCTTTGACAATGTTTATCTTGCCTTTACCTGTAAAACACACATTCACACCGCAAGTGTGTTTGTGATAATGCCAAAGAATTATTAAAAATAAAAATACAGTGAAATGTAGTATAACTATTTTGACTGTATAACACAAAGACAAATATGAATGTGCACATATTATGGATAACTCATCATGGTGTGTGTGTGTGTGTGTGTGTGTGTGTGTGTGTGTCTGTGTGTGTGTGTCTGTGTGTGTGTGTGTGTGTGTGTGTGTGTGCTTAGAGGTGGTGCTTAGTGACATTTGGGACAGTTAGTCCATTTTATATTATAATACTGAGGTGTTGTAGGGTTCAAGAGGGTGTATGGAGGCCTATGTTGTGGCTCAGGGGTCGTTAATTCAAAAAAGGATGAGAAAAACTGTCTCATATAGTAAATTCCTTGGTTATGTTTCATTTTGTGGCCTTAAACTACATTCACTCTGCACTGGATAATTGATTATTGTTTTTTACAGAAGTGCAATAAAAAAATAAAAAATAATAAAAAAAAAAACTTTTGCATAATCGTGATTATAATCGAAATCGTGATTTTGATCCAAATAATCGTGATTATCATTTTTTCCATAATCGTGCAGCCCTAATGTAATGCAAGCATTATTGTTCTTTTCTCTGGAATAAGTTGTCAGTGTGCAGCCTCCAGCCTTCAGCCTTCAGCCTCCTGTCTGTAGGGAAAAACAAATTCCTCGTTTTCAAATGTATTTTCAGTGGTTTCCTTTGGTCTGAGGCTGGAAAAGATTTTATACAAATATATAACACTATAATTCATAACAGTCAGTAAATGTGCTAGTGTCTTTATTTGCATGACAGTGATGTTAATAGGAGATTCATTCTCTTTTTTTGATAAACACATTTGACATTTTGTTCTTGTGTAAACCCTGGGATAATTTAATGAATCTTCAAATCATAGACATGTGACTGCCAGTGGCATTAGAGCTGCTGCATAAACATTGCTTTTCTATTTTGCATGAGGGTAGTGTTGGTATTAGAATGAACGACTGAGATTTACAGCCTGTGATTAGCTGATGAATGGGGAGCGGAGTCGCAGAACTAAAAGCCCTCCAGCCAACTGGAAGAGTCAAGATAATCATACACGCTTAGCCATTTAATATCAGTACAGTGGATATGAATTTCCTCATCTGGAAAAACAAACAGAAATGATGAATCGAGGACAGAATTACCATTAGAGGTATTAAACATAAGAATTCACTGAATAATTCAAGGTGTTTGTTCTTGGAGGAAGCCACAGTATCTCTATGATTGAGGCAGTCATACAACATTAGACACATTTCCCAGGTGTTATTCGGAATGAACACATTACCGTTGGACATTTTAGAAAGGCCTTTCTATGACACCAGCTTATGTCTTGCTGTACAAGTTTATATATGACCTTTTTTAAAGCATTCTTATCAAAAAGTAGGCGGTGTTCTCTCATGTCGTCGCAACAAACAAAATTCATAGGGAATTAACAGTGTAGTGTTACATTTAAGCGTGTTCCTCATCAAAAATGTTAAGATTTTACATTTTGGACATTTTGAACATGCCACTGACATCCAGCTGCAGCATTTACAGTAAGCATGTATGAGTTCAGGGTCCTCCTCAAGAACGCCTAAACAGTACACAAAGCTGTTTCTTCATGTTACACGTGCTGGTTAGAAAACAAGATTCAGAGCTGTTGATACAGAATCAGAGGTGTTAGATGAAACACTAACAGGATTTACACTCATCCTCTCCTTAATTCCAAGTTGTCAGTGAAGAACTAAATAGCTTTTTTAAATCTGATTGTGTTTCATTAAATGATGTCATTGTTCACAGAATATTTAACTGGAAAAATGCAATGCTGTGTTACGCACCGATCCCCTACTCATTCATTTCCATTCAAATTACCTATTCGACCACCTTTTTCCAGCATTGTTAATTGATAACAATAATGAGTTGGATGTTAAATAGTCGTTGACTTTTATTGCATTTTTAAAATGCAATGGCAACGTGCATGTAAAAATCGTACTTAAAAAATTACGGAAAAAATCTTCATTATGCCCTGATGCGCAAAGATCAGATGAAAAAGTTGGCTCTGTTTGGGCAGAAAGCCTTATTTAGATCACAGCAGCCATCTCAGAGCATTGGTTGTTTTCCTTTTAAACCAGTCACCTATGTGCAAGTACAAGTACAAATTCTCACTGCTCTCAAGCATCCTGTCATGGATGTATTCTTGGGCAGAAAAAACAGATTGAAAAGACACGCCACACCATAGTATCTTCCACAGTAAATATATGTAGTATATAGAAAATATGTTAAGTCCCTTTCAGGACTAAATTTAATGTTATTAGAGCTCACAGTCCTTTGTCGATTTTGTGAGATGTGATCCTAAACAGGGCTATTTATGTATATTTGAAGGAAAAATCTGTCTTTCTTCATGTAATTGCAACTACTGTTCGAGTATTTCTGCCTGAAATGGGCAGGCAATTCACTCTGACTCACCATCAGTGATTCCAAAAATAAACAAACCTATGTTTTAAATAGAATATAGAATCATATGCCAGGTTTTGACCTAGCAGCAGAATACATGCAATGAGGACACAAAGTTCATAGCAAATTTGAAAAAAACCTTTATATTACACAGGTGTGTAACCAGCTGGTAATTGTCTCTTTACTGGTCTTTTTAATCTGTGTCAGTTTTGTTTTGTTTTGTCTAAATATGTGGCTATTGCACATAATTTTCTCTTATTTCCTTAACAGAGACAACATGCCCCTCACCTCTACTGCATGCAAGAGTTGTCAGTGGGATGAGCTGCATTTGAGTGCCCCTGGTTCAGGAAGTAAATGTCCCATTTGTCTTTCTCATTGCCTCTGTTATGTGACTCACAGTGGGAATACCTTTATGGCTGCGATGGGCATGAAATTCTCCTGGTTCAATCTCACGGGCAAAACAATAACAAATGCGTCAGAAAATATCTTGATCTTATTTCAGCATCAGAGATGCAAATACTGAGCTTGAAATTTGGTTTTGTGCACCACAAACAGCAGATAGTGGTGTTGAGAAAACTTAAAACAGTCATGCAAACAGGCGTATAAATAACAATTTTGGACTCAATCAATTTTGGATCAATTCATCAAACAAAGTGCTAGATTTTGTTCACAAATCAAACAAGAAGGTGTTTAAAACTAGCTACCACCTCTGACTGGCTTAGCAATGGCAGCTGTAGCTCATGGGTATTGTAGTATAAAGAGCTGAAAACATGATTTCTCAAAAATAAATTTAAAATGAGTAAAACCAGTGGCCATAACATAAACCTTTAGGATTGTGACATCACCTGGAAGAGTAGCATTTCTGTGTTTGGTGGCATTAAGGATATTGTTAAAAGAAAAAATGAACAGGGAAAAACACCTCAGGAACCTGTAGTCCCTGCCATTTCCCATCCTTTACAGACTTATTACTAATCAGTGACTTTTCTTTTTTCATGAAGCAGTCATCTTTACCCTCACCTTAGGTGTGATTTTACTCAGAAAATCTTTCCTTGACTAAATTTATAGATTTTAAATTCAAGGCAATCTTTCAAACCAAGTATTTAATGCCAGGAAAAGCATCAGTATTCCTTAAGAACACCCAAATATGAAGAACAGTGGTATATGTTTTAATTAGCCAGCAATAATGGCTGAGGGTAATATGTTCTAATTAGGTAGCAATCAACACATAGAGTATTATATGATTAGATTAGCTATTTCTGACAATTGAAGGGGCTATATGTTTTAATTAGCCAGCAATGGAAGGCTGAGGATATATGTTTTAATTAGCACCATCTCTTGTGGCCTCAAGGCCTCCGGGCTTAAACATTAGGTAGAGTGTTAATCAAACCTGCAGAAATGAGACTAATTGTTTTCATACAGCAGTTCTCCTGTGGCATGACAGAAATAAACCTTTCACATTGCTTTTTTTTTTTTTTTTTTTTTTTTGCTTCAGTAGTCAGTTACGTACAACTAGCACTGGTTGGCCTATTTTCATCTGCTCCCAAGTGACCTGTGGGCTTCAGCATGTATACATACATAGATCCCAAATAACCATAAAACTGTTGCATCCTGTTTTGATTTTCACAGGAACAGAAGGATTTGCACTTTTGGCTTTGTGGGACAGAGATCTGACAGTTTCCCAAAATATCAGTTTGGTTCCTTTGACTCTCAACACAATAAAAATACTCTTTTATACCTGAATACATTTATTCAACTATCAGCTGAGTCGCTGCAAAGAAAAAAGGTGAATGACACAAACATGAGATCTCATGCCTTTTGCTGACTGAACTCACGCAATCCTGTCATCCTGTCTGCAATTAGCTGAAATTTTCTTGTTTAAGACAAAAAAACAATACTTTACTTCTACATATTTTACTGTGAATTACATAATTTACTTGATGTTCTCGGAACCCAAATTTAAGAAAAATTAGCTCTTTGAGAATTCAGCTGCTAACATCAGGTACTGTACACAATGACAATGGCACGCTGTCCTATAACTTCTTTCTTAGGCAGTTTTCATTCCAAATTGTACTGTAGTATTCTAGTATTCTAGAATTTACTAAATGTTTTTCCTTTTTCAGAAACATGCAGGCACCAGTTGTGTGTACGTTTAAGTAGTCGTAGTTGTCTTATAAACTAAAGGTGGGGGAGGCAATATGTTAGAAGAGCCATTGGAAAGTTTTTTTTGTCAATATTGATACCAGGAGTATGTTTCCTATTACACTCTGCGTCCCTTTACGTTCATCATCGTGCTTAGAAGCACAGGTGTTGTTGTGTGTTATATTTAGTGGTCTGTCTCTTGTTGTATCGGCTTTCCCTCTTGTGGGCATAATGCGCAAAAACTGATATTTGAATGATTGAAACAGATTTTTTCTTCCTTTCTTTAAAAAAAAAATATATATATATTTGGATATCATGCTTGGCCAGTTTTGACAGCCCAAATGTAAGCAGCGTTGTTGCAGCTCAGACAATGCAACACTCCAGACAATGTAAGACTTTGCCTTAAAAATGCTCCTGGTGGGGTTATAGCTGTGTGGAGGACCTCGAGACAATCCTGTCTCGGAGGTCTATAGACATTTCCTTTGACTTCATGCTTGGTTTTTCCTCTGGCATGCACTGTCTATTGTGGGACCTTATAAAGACAAATGCGTGCCTTTTCAAATCATGTCCAATCAACTGAATTTACCACAGGTGGACTCAAATTAAGCTGTAGGAACATCTCAAGGATGATCAGTGGAAACAGGATTCACCTGAGCTCAGTTTTGAGCTTCACGGCAAAGGCTGTGAATACTCATGTGCATGTAATTTCTTGTTTTTTTATTTTCAAATCTCAAAACTTTTTTCACAATGTCGTTATGGGGTATTGTGTGTAGAATTCTGAGGAAATACATCAATTTAATCCATTTTGGAATAATGCTGTAATATAACAAAATATAATAGATGCACTGTATACCAGAATAATAAAAAAATCTGTACATTTTTCAAACTGACTGTTTGAATAATACTATGCTAATCTATGGTGTCACCAAAACGGCACTGAAAAAATGTTGATTGCCAACGTTTTCAAGTGTGTTTTCGTATTCTGGTGACATGGTTTAACACCACAACTTTTTAAGTAGTTTATGAGCAGAAAGAAATGGCGTGAAAAGAAGTAAACATTACATTAATTTGTTTAGATGAAATTACACTATAATGTGCAAGTTGTGCATTAACTGACAAGCATTCCTGACAAGCAGGACAGATGTGATCACATCTAGGACAAGAGTTGTGGCCTGTTTAGAGGCACAAATCAGAACTCTCTGTCCCTGATCTTTGCAGTTGAGAAGTAGAAACTCTCCCGTCGTCCCCCAAGCTGAACCTGGGTGAAGATTGCTGAGAGACAGAAAAGCTTAGCGATTCTGAGATTTAAACTAATAATGCTGTAAGCAAAAATTGGAGCACAACGTGGCAACAAGAAAACTACAAGTGGTGGTTATTTCAGCTACTTCAACAAATGTAGTAAATGTAACTCTAACACTCCCTGAAATTCTGTTTAAACTATATGCAGTGTATTTGAAAAGCTCATTGTTCAGAGTACATTACGCAGCTGCACCACGATCATGTTCACTCAGAAACAATAGGATATAATCTCTGATATTATTAGACTCATGTTCCATAATTATTTATTGATTATACGTCTCTAAAGCTTCATACCCTTTTTTTTGTTTTTAAACTGAGATGTGCAATACACATTTTCAACTGCTCTAAAAAACTGGCAGCTGGCCTGTGTACACAGAGTCACAGTGTTAAAGAAAAAGAACTTCCACTGGCATAAAGATAGCAATGCAGAGGTTTCATTCTGACTTGATGCTGTGTAATATTTGCAAAAAACATTGTTCAAAGAAATGACAGACGATGCATTAAAGCAGTAACCTGAGAATAACCTGAGTCTGAAATAACGAACAAATATCCAACCAGGATTTTGATACTGACATAAAGTAAACCTCAGCCAATTACTGCACTTTGATAAACGCTTTGATTCATACTGACTCAGTGAGCAAATAAAACAACGTTACTTCCCAGTCCCTCAACCAGTTACCTAATCACATCAGACCCTGCAATAAACCTTGGAATAATATTCAGCAAAACTCTGAAATTTGGTAAGCAAGTTAACACAGTTGTCAAATTTAGCTTCTTCCAGCTCAGATTTGTAGCTAAAGTGATTAGCCAAGCCGCTTGATTATTGCAGCTCCCTATAGTTTGGTGTCAACCAGACCTCAGTTCATTGCTTAAAACTGGTACAGAACACTGCTGCCAGACTTCTATGCAGACGTATGAAAAGGAAACATATTATGCCTTTTCTAGCATCTTTGCACTGGCTCCCTATTTAATATTGAAATACTGAAATAATAATTGTCATGAATATATCCTTCATTGTCTAGCCACATAAAAATAACAAAACTACCTTTTCTGGAATCAATTCCCTGGCCACTACAATGCGTCACAGTGGTCGCTACCAATGCCCTCCAGAGTGTGCCACAGGGATATTAAGGCGGTATTTACGTTAGTAAATGCTTCACAGTAATCCAACCAGAATACATCTAAAATCTGAGCAAACTGTGGCCATGAATATATAATGCTTTGCGATAAAAAATATAGCTTTACAGTATAATACATACAGTACTGTATTTTCTATCTTGCATCATTTTTGCCCACAGGAATCATATAAAACAGCAAAGGCAGCACACCAGCTGTGATGAGGGAGAGGGGAGAAAAAAAAGAGAGATTCAGATAAGCAATTCAAGTTTTGTGTGTTGTTGCATGGTAGCAGTGGTGCTTGTAAGTACATTACCCAAGGACTGTACCTAAGCACAGATATTTGGGATACCTGTACTTTTCCTGAGTATTTCTATTATGCAACTTTATTCTTCTACTCCATAGCATCTCAGAGATAAACATTGCAGGTTTTACTCCAATGTTTTTGTCTGACAGCCTTAGTCACAAGTTACTTTTCAGATTACACTTTTCCCAGTGAAAGCCACGTATATCCAAATTTGATCATTTTGAATGTTTCTGATAAACTGAAGGATGAAGTGTTCCTTAATGGGTTGAGAAAACGCTTAATCCTTTATCTGAATAAACCATTTAAAACCCCTCTCTACAAGCTGGAAATGAACAATGCTGTTTTTCTGAACTCACTATCACAATATCTCTAAAATGTCAACTTTTCATGATTCTCATGGGACATTGATGCTGCAACCACATGATGATATGAAAGAATATGATGCATTGTTGTAGATTAAACTGGCAAGCAGTTTATAAAGTAGTTCAAATGAGCTCATCATGTCTACAGTAGTACAATGCAGCAGACATATTAATGCTGCACTAATATTAATCCAGTAACATAGTAAAACACTGACATGGACCATTTTACTGTACTGGTAGTACTTTTCCTACTTCAATATGTTTTGATGATAATACTTACGTAAGTCAAGGATCCCCAGTGGATGCCGTTCTCAGCAGGGAGGCAAATTCAGCATAAATTAGGCCCTGTAGGGGGGAGCAGTGAACAGAAGTGTATCAAAACAAACTAATTTTTGACCAAAAGTGAGGACCTTTGGGAAAAGCAGAGGATAGCATGTCTATAGCCTTTGGACGCATCTTCAGTGGAAACAAAATGAGGACCAGCCAAAATGTAGTAATTTCCCAAAACATTCCTATGTTTGTGAGGAAACTCTTTCACATAATGCATTCCTTGCTCCTAATCTTTAACGTCACAACTAAATGCCATTGTCTGAAACTCAAATTGGTTCTCTCTCTCTCACAAACACACACACACACGCACACACACACTTTATCTCTCTTACTTATCTCACTTTCTCTCTGGTCCTGCCAGTTCAATTGATATCACCTCCACTCAGCCATATGGCATGCATGGTGTATGGTGTGTTGTGACTCTGAGAGAGAAAATGGAAAAAGAACAGCATCCGAGCTGAAGAACAGGTGCAGACAGAAAGACAGAGTGAGGTGGTGAAGAGATAAGGACATAAAGAGAAGCAGTGTGTAGAGAGAAAGTTAGTCAGAAAAAAATGATTTAAGGAAAATAGAAGTGAGAAAAAAGATAAAGAATGGAGTCAGATTCCGCTCTGCCCCCATTACTAAAAGCAAATACCTTTTCTGATTGGATTTCTTTCAGCACCTGTGTGTGTGTGTGTGTGTGTGTGTGTGTGTGTGTGTGTGTGTGTGTGTGTGTCTTTCTAGGAAGAATCTGCAAGGAGATCTTCATTCACAAAAAGTAGTTGTGTCCAGCCACTGTCACATCACAGTTTTGAAAAGTTTTGTTGTAAAATAGTTTATTTTTTAACATCTTACATAATGAGTTCTGTTGAGGAATAGAAAAACTGAATGATTTTATCTGGGCTTTGTGTTATAGCAGCTTCTCATCCATCACAACCACAATGATTTCTTGCATCTCCTTGAGCTTTAAAAAAGCACTTAATACAGAGCACAACAGTGTGAACATTTTGACTGTTAAAATGAAAAACAGCAGGCCACATCAGCTGTTGCCAAATGACATTAATGTAAATAACAAAATAACACTTCGCTCTTCAAATTTCACTTATATCCAGCCATCCAGCCATCCAGCTATCCAGCCATCCATCTGGAAAGGATCTTCAGTATTTCAAAGAACTTTGGCACACTTGTGGGTGGAAAGTAAGGTGCCAGAGTCAGTAAATCAGTGTTTTGTCAACCTGTCATGTCTCCTGCTGCTATATACATATAGCATATAATATCATTTTTACTATGTGTATTGAGCATCTCTAGCACAAACATTTCTTTTGAGATGAATTAAGTTCTGTCTTATCTTATTATCTTATTTTCAGATTGTAATCACAGGTTTTGAGCATTAATTAGGCTGCCACTTCTGCCACAAACTCTTTACTGGATCTTTTGAATTTTTGCAAGTGTCATTTCTGTAGGGATTCAGATGGAAAAGGTGGATGTCATATTTGATTCAGATTGGATAAAGGTGTCCATTATTGAAACACAATGCATTCCTGTCCTTTGTTAGGTCCCAATTATATCTTATCTTTCAAAATTCTTTAGTAATCTCCTAGTTAAGGCAGTTTGTATTTTTGTATTTTAGCATGTATTTTAGGCATACTGTCCATTAAATGTTAACCAAGGAAAGTAAAAAATTGTCTTATAAAGGCTGCCATTTATATTTCATATTTCAGCTATTTTGTCTGGTTTTTGATAATTTCGTCTTGTGTCTGACTAACTGTACTCTAGCTTCTGGCAACACACTTAGCTGGACAGCTAACAATCCACTGAGGTGCATATTGTGTCTTCAATACAGTTTCACAAAAAATTACAGGTCGTAAAATGAATGGTAGATTTCCCTCCTCCAAGTCTCTCCTTTGTCCTTGTCTGAGTTCTTACTTTGTCTTTTGAAATTTGTCTCAAAAAATTACTTCGACTCACCCTGACCTCAGTAGTGTACATACATAAATGTATCCAAATGTGAATTGGGGCGTCTCAGGCCTTGTTCAGACTACCAGCCTGAATACTGTTTCCGGATTGATTTTAGAAAGTCTAGATAGCAAAAAACAAACAAACAAACAAACCACACAAAATGCAATTTTAAAAAAGAATCCAAGCAGACAGAAGAATTGGCGCCATCTACTGCTTATCTCATACTGGCTTCGAACAATACTCTAATGGTAGTTGATGGGAAGAAGCATTCATTCACAATTTCTTGTGCAGATTTTCTGGAAATTCCATTGAAATTTGCAGTACATTTGGATTAAATCCCAGTTTATCTAAGAGATCTGATTTGAGATACAAATCAGATTTGCCTGCAGTCTGAGCAAAGCCTAACTAATCCCATCATATAAAGCTGTACTTGGCCCTAAGCTTATGAAGTCTCAAAGTTAGCTGAGTGATAACATGGATCACACGCGGGTGTTTATGTCTGATGTATTGATACCCCACCCACATAATCTGTTTCACTTGGAAATATATCACACTACTGAAGCCAAACATACTCCACCTTCCATTTAGCTGGGACTTTGAGAAAGTAAAATTTAAGCCATGTGCTGTCACCTGTTGTTGCATGTTCCCAAAGTTTTTCATGTGCTTTCTTTCCTATATACCTGCAGGACACATGTTTCTTGCGTTGACATTGTGCTCGTTTTACAAAGGTTAATGAGATCAGGCTGATGTGCTGTTAGTACATAATACATATGGCCAATTTAAATATCCAAAGCTCACAGGCTAGGCTTTTTTTTATGCCTGTAAGTTCGAAATGTTACCAAATTTTTACAGTCTGTTGACAGCAAAGGCCTTAACACATGTTCATATGAGTAGATTTAATTAACAGAAGTGTTCCCTGAAGAAATGCCAGCTCGCTATAGCGGTAGCCAGATAATAACAGCCTTACCACGTCTGTGGAGTTTTTATGCTGATGGAAAAGAGTTATGACAGAGGACTTATAGTGTCGTAGTTGACTAATTTTCTACCATACAGTTTTGTTTGTTTGTGGGCCACAGTTAAGAATCAAAACCCTAACAGGGACTAAACTGTAATGATTAAATTATCGCAGGTCGGTTCTATTTGTGGTAACATGACAGTAACCCAATTTTTGCTGTCATGTCTGGAGGCAGATAACATTGGTGTTGCAATCCATGGTACTATAAAGTTACAGGATTTCTAGTGCAGCTAATAGTAATAATTTGGGCAAAAGAAAGAAAACAGATGTCCTTTTATTCATTAGCAGCAGACACAAATGATGACAAATGACAGTGGTTGTGGTATTATCCATGTCAGCCAACCCTGTTGCTCTGTTCAGGGTGTAATAGCAGGGGATAATAGCTTCTCAATTATTCATATTGCCCCTGTGCTCTATTGAGAATACTGTCACACAGCCACTATATGTCTTGATCTAATTAGCAAGAGGAGAGAAGGAAGGAAGGAAGAGAAAAGAGGAGCGAGAGGGGGAGAAAGGTAGGGAAAGGAGAACAACGGGACAGAGAGAGAGAAATATGGAGAAAAGGCGGTAGAAAGGGAGAAGGGAAGAAGAAATAAATCAGACAGTGAAGAAACAGAAGTGTGGAAGCTGTATTTTGCCTGGAAGCTTTGTAAACACTCTTCAAAAGGTGTTTGTTGTAGAGTACTTCCTGAGTCTACGGAACTCTCTCTGCATGACTTCCACATTATGTGGATTGTGTGTGTTTGTGAGTACATCTGCTTGTGCAATATTCATATATAGGCTATGTCTCTGGTGAATTGTAAAGTAACTTCATCATCATGTTTAAATCAGATGCTTGTTTGCCTGTCTCTTCCTACCAGCTCTTGTGTTAAGAACTCTATCAGTCAATCCAATGGTTAAAACCAGCATGAGTAACACACCAACAACAGTTCAAAACAAATAAAATAGCTTTTTTAATCAAACGTTCTTTTCCTTGATCATTATTTTCAGTCCTGGTATACCTGTTTGACAAATCCCAAAGGCACCAGGATTTTCCTGTCAGTTTTTATTTTCTTTAAATAAGAGCATGCCAGGCAATGCATTTTGTTCAGTATATATCCACCATCGTCATCACCGTGGCCTTTTCTGCATTTTTTGTGACATTTAGAAGCTTGTTAACTTGCCTGAGATTCATGTTCACACATTAAAATCTAATTTATCTTCTTTTTCTTCTCCTCAGGTTGGATTGCATGCACATTGGTTTAGGCCTTACTGAACCAAAACCTCAACACAGACATAAACTCAGTTCATATTCACCTGAACTGTTACTTTATGAAAAGCACAGATGCCTCTTTCTTGTGGGTGCCAGGGAAATGGAGCTAACACACAGACAAGATGCATGTCTGTTGCAGCTTTATGAAAGCTGACAGGTAGAATCCAGCTGGCTACCAGTTATGAAACAACAGCAACATCAGCCTGACTCTTGAAAACACTGGTGGGACACAGGCATGAATCAAGTCTTGAAATACAGTATAAAAAATAAAATAAGGGGAAATGAGCTGTTCCGAAAGCAGATAAATATATACAGTGGTGTCAGTGTGGGCTGATTAAAGGCAGTGACTGCTTGTAAAATAGAGAAAGGGATGAAAAACAGAAAACAGGACATAATTAAAATGCACATACAAGGTATCGGGCAAGGAGAAGCTTGACAGGAATCTACGCTCCAAAAATAAAACTTCATAGAAAACAAACTAAAGGAGCTAAAAAGACACACACTGCACACACCTCAGAGATACATACTCAGAGATTAAATGGAATCCAGAGATCTTAATTGTCAGTCACACTGCAGTCTTCACCAGTAATTTTTTGTTTTTTGCAAAAACGCAAAAGACCTGCAAAGTGAATAGGACAGTTACGTTAGACTCTGGTTTCTATTCTTTTCTATTCTATTCTATTCTATTCTATTCTATTCTATTCTATTCTATTCCAAGCCCTCAGTCCCTGTTGATAAATGAAGTGGCCAGTCAGGTTATGCTAATTGATGTCTCCTGCTTTGCTTCCTTCCTCTTTTCTTCAAAGTTCAATTACACTCATCCACCGCCATCCATCATTGGAATGAAGCTGGCTGTGGGGCTAAATTAAATGTGCCAATTTCAATTAGCCAGCGTGAGGCAGTGCAGGGGACAGAGGTGACTCTGGTGGAAATTGGTTAGTGAAGGGGGATTCAAAAATAGGGGTGGTGGTAGGAGGAGGGTGTAGGCAGCGTGATGGGGTGTTTCGGAAACCGAACTGCTATGAAAACTTTGTATTCTTGATGTTTTATTGAGGGCTGCCCCCAGCTCAAGTTTTTCCTACTTGACTAGCAGTTGATTGTTTAAGCCATTAGTCAACTAGTCATCGAACGTTTAATAATTTCTCTCTCTCTCTCTCTCTCTCTATATATATATATATATATATATATATATATATATATATAAGTGGTAACCTTAGTGATTCTGAATGTGTTATTCAACACAGCAGGCTGTAAGTCTTGCAGTTCAAAAACTTGGGGATAAATACCTTCCGACTTCACAAAAACAAATACTTGTGTGACTTAACAATACATTGTATGATATATACTTACAAATTAACATGCTGAAAACTTGTTCCTCAGCAGCTTCACACCTCTCCTGTCCATGTCGGAACCCACCACCTCTTCATCATCCCAGGAGTCAGAGTCCTGCATGGTTGGAGCCTCTGTAAATGACCTATCACTAATATTCTTTGTCTTCAAACTGGCCTCCGTCAGTCTTGGAGGATGTGTTTGGTCCCTGTCTGGCTGTGTTCAGTGGAAGGTTACTGAGCTCGTTTCCATTGCCTGCTCTTCCGGCTCTTTGCTGGCTCTCATTCCCTGGCTGCTGCCAGGTCATCTGATCAAATAGTGAGTGAGAAAGTTTTGGTTTCAGCTACATCTACTACATGACCGTGAAAAGCAGCATAAAACACAGAGTTATCATTTGATTCAGACGATTGACAACAGTGCTCTGGAATACCATGTCAATATCTGGATGACCTTGTGTGTGACCTGCTGTAGAGAAGTACCAATACTTAAAATGATAAGAACAGCAGTCATTTCAGTGAAGCATGAGTGAGAACAGCTACCTACTGTCTTCATGTTCTTGCATGAAGGTACTTTATACTAAATGAGGACAAATCTAAATAGCAAAATACAAAGAGCGACAGTGTTGTGATGAAGATCCACTAGAAACAATCAAGAATAAAATGCGGAGGCAACAGCAAAAAAAAAAAAAAAAAAAAAAAAGTGTGAGAAACCCCAAACAAGTTCAAAGCAAAGCTGACGAGGGGAAATATTTATGGAATTTATTGTGGTGGATGACCAACCCCTTCTATGAGTTTTCTATGCTTAATTGAACATCTCAAGCCTCACTATATGATGCCAAACCAAAATTAAGTAGCTTTCCCACATCTGTGCATGCCTGGAAATGCTTGGAAAATGTTGCTGTGGTGATTTTAAAAGCTCACATATGGAAGTCGAACATGCGTCCTGTCATCAAGTTTCACACAACCTAATCGGCCCAAATAATTGTGCAGTGCAACAAGGAGTCCCAAAGCTCAACAGATTCATGACTTGCAACGGCCAAATGACAGTGCTCGGAAAAGTTGCATATCAGTGGCTCATTAAGGTATTAACATAAACAATGTCAGTTCAGTTGATAGGTAATCAAGAATAAGAGCACAACAAACCTGAGAGACAACTGCATTTTTTTAAATTGGCTTTTGGATTGGATTACATCAAGTTTTGCTTGGAAATCTATAATATTATTCCACACTATTGACAAGCTGCTCAATACCGCCCCCACCTGTTCTTTTGCTTCAAACTCTGAAGAACTCCTCAGTAAGATGCTGTTGTAAATACAGATGACCTCAGCAAACCCTGTAAAAAAGATGTAACCATGGGAAAATTCACCTGTATTACATTCACTGAGCTCTGCAAGACCGAACTCATCCACCTCATGTGTTGTAGTAGGTGTTTGACAATGTTTCAAGTCATGTCCTGAAGATTATAAATACATCTCTGCAAACAGGCATATTCATCCAGTTTTAGTTGTTCTGCACTGGCTTCCTTTAGAATTGATTTTTAAGGTACTTTGTACACTTTGTGTACAAAGCCCTTAATGGGCCTGGACCAAGCTACATTGCTGAATCCCTTGTCCCCTATTTGCCTTCAAGAACACTGCGATCCTCTGCTGCTGGTTTGTTCCCAGCAACAACAGAAAGAAAATCAGGATTGCAACCTTTGTCATTTACATCCCAAAGCTCTGGAGCAAACTACCTATAGATATCAGGGAAGCAGCTCACTACGTATTTTTATCATCTTTTTTCATTCAGACTGTAAATTTCATTTTGTGTTCATTATGGGGAAAAAAAAGTTTTAAAATAAAATCAAATTGGTATTCTTTATTAAATCCTCAAAGTAATTTAATATAAAAAGCATAAAATAAAATTCACTGTGACGGGGATCTCCTACTGCCTTGCCAAGGACCAGATACTGACTGGATCAGGGTCAAATTATAATTCTTTGCCTAATTCTTAACTCTTAATATTATCACTTATAATCTTAAAAATTCTAAGTCTTAGGAGAGATCAGCTTTTCTTCAAAAAATGCACAAAGTCTGGAAAAAGAGTCAGAGTCCAGAAGAGTTGAGTCCAGGGAGCTTTATTCTCTTCACAGATCAAAAAGCCCAGGCAAGTCCTGCCAAAAATGCCCAAATTCTGTTCTGCGCATCACCTTTTATACACTTGTCAGAGGGCTTGGCCACACAGTTTGGCCACATCCTTTTTATCAAGTTACATCTTTACACTGATTTTATTGGTGTTTACATAGAGGGGGGTCTTCCCCTTTAATGCATAATTAATAATCTCTTGCCTAATTTCTACTGGTAATTTTCCACTGTAGCCTTTAGGGATTTTCCACTGAGATCCCTCTGGCCTCAGTATCTATTGGGATCTTAGGAACTTTCCAGATTACTGCTTTGTTCTAAGTTTAGCAAGTTATCTCTATTCTAGTGTTTTTATTGGTGTCTAGCCAACTCTTAGGACATTTTTTAAAAAGATTTATATAACAGAACATAGGCCAAGCAAAACAGAGATAGTACTAACTAAACAGACATACGACTCACTAAGTAAACAGAGATTTCACTAAATAAACATAGATGTGATTTCTTAAGTATACAGAGTTAAGAGTAAAGAAACATGTTCAGAAATCCTCTTCTCCCTCATGCCCCTGAGCACAGAGTGAGCACAGAGTGAGCACAGAGTGGACAGAGTGGAGTGGCACAATCTTGTCATGTAACCCTCAGATCTGACACTACAACTGCCTCCAAAGATGATGATGTGTTCTTTTTACCTGTTGGAAGGTGTACCACCGCACCCCAGATCCTATACCAAAATAAAATAAAACTGTCTTCCCCTCAGCTTTACACGCGTTTTCAAAGCAGCTTGTTTAATAAGCAGCAAGTCAAAGACGTTTCTTTGTTACCAGCTTGTTATTAAAGCTGCAGCGGCATGACGACAACAATCAGAGGAGTTTCTTTGTGTTGTTGTTCAAGCGCCTCTCACATGATAACTAGAACTCTCTGGGCACCAGACAGGAACGGCTGATAAATAATCTCCCTTTTACTGAGGACTGGCAGACAGCAGGGCGGAGGAGAAATTATAATTTCCCCCCTTTTCTCTCAGTATCCTCAGCAATGGACTTGGTTTCAGCCATAACCTCCTCCTCCCTCCCTCAGGCTGAAACAGGCTGATACTTTACAGAGAAGTGATTTCAAACTTTTAAACGGTTTCTCTGTGACTTGTATATCCTCTAATTGTTATTCATAGCTCTGTCAGGAGAGGAGGAGGAGGAGAGGGAGAAGAGAGAATGAGAAAAGGAGAGGGGGAAATGTCGAGGACAGACGTTGGAGGAGAGGGAAGGAGATGGGGAAAGAGAGGAGAGGAAAGGAGGGCAGATGGGTGGACAGAAGACATGAAATAGAGGAGAAAATGAGAAGAGAAGAAATAAAAATGGACGGTCTCAGATGTGAGGAGGAGGCACAAAAGAAGAGGGGAAAAATACAGGAAAAAGAATGTAATGGGGGAAAAACAGATAAAGAGAAGAAAAGAAAAACACTTCTTTTGTCCTTATATTATAATTATTACTTCCCAAGCCATTCACACAAATTCGGACTGTTACCTTATATTGACTGTCAAGTGTGCTACCTGTGAAACTTTATTCAGACTCTGAATTTATGTGTCTCTGAAAGGGTCTCACTGAAAAAAAATTACCAGTTGGGCCATGTAAAAAATCAAGTATTAAGCAACCTAAACTTGATGTGGAAATTCTCCGTCAGGTGTACATTTACGGTAGGTGTTTGACATATGCTTTTAACCTGCTCACATTGTATCCACTTCAGATTGAGTCTCAACATGGCAGCAACTAACTGGCTACATTCATTTGGTGAACTAATTACACAGCACTTTTACCTGGATTCTTCCAAGTGAACGCAGAGAAACAGATGCATGGGGTGTAGCAGAGTAATCCTAACACTGCACTGTTTATCTACAAATATTTTCACCAGTGTTTGGGGAATCTTGATCAATTTGTTGTCATAATAACTCTGAAAGACTCAATGTAACCTGACACTGCTTGATTCACACTGGGAATTTTACTGTGCATGAGAGCTTTTTTGGAATACTTTCATCTTTCAACAGATTTGTGCCAGACACATGGTTACGATGATGAGTGAATCAGAAAGCTCTCAAGGTGCAGGGGAAATCTGTTATCAAACAGTACAAGATAAACAGTGACTAATCTGGATCCCAAAGGCCTTACTAAACTGTTTATCTGTATCTTAAGAGTTCTGACTAAAATGATAACAACCTTCTGAACAAAATGAACTAATATCATTCATATCCTTAATGAAAATCTCTGTGAACACTAGACAGGCAAAAGGACTGTCAACTGAATGACTCCACTCACTTTCAGCTGACTGACAATGGTCAAGCTATTTTCAAATTCCATTTAATTTCCAACATCGCACAAGAAAATAGAATTTTTACTCACATTTACCCACTTAAATCACCAGCTTCTCCACATTCTGTATAATACACCAAATTTATTCATGACTCAAGTATCAAAGGCCTAGTCCATTATTCATTCTGCGACCAAACAAGCAAAACCATTGACTGACAGGAAAGTCAAGCAGGTAAGGAACCGTTTGGGTGGGTAAAGGTAGCTGTGTTAGCCAGTTAGCAGGAGGGGGGATGAAAATGGGATTGTGTGCCTAATTGAACCTCAAGTCAAACAGCCTGATGTGAAACAAAATTAACGGAGGATTTTGAACTGACAGCAACTCTCTCTGATGACCCCCAGAGACGTGTTAGGAATCACTGCTCTTTGGCAGGTATAGAGGCAGATTAGAGCTCCAAGGTTCTTCACTGAGAATGAATCCTCTTTTTGAGCACAAGTATCTTGTGTTTAAATTAACTCACAACTAGCTTGGCTAGTGACTGTTGTGAATAGAGCAGCTGACAACATGGGAAAGACCATGTGACTGCTTGGAAAGACAGCTGACAGGAGGGAAAAGACCCCACAGGTGCTGGTATGGGCTAGCAACCCATGGCAGCAGTGGCAAGCCTTAACCTTGCTACAACCAGACTTAGCTACAACCAATATAAGGAAAATACCCCAAGAGTCAGCGAGAGCAGGGGTGGAAGATGACTCACAGGTGGATTGCATGGTAACGAACAGGATAACGGATATGACTATGCCTTGGATACATGACTCAGTGAGGGATGGGGGCACGGACCCATCTCTTAGGGCCAGAGGTAGCAGTACTCAGGTGACAGGGAAGGCAACTAAGGAGAGCAAAAGTTGTGCAGCAGAGGATAAGAAGCTTCAAGTTTGCCCATGTGGCTGGCAGAAAATAACATCAATCCGAGGCCTTAGAACTCATCAGGGAAGGAGGAAGTGTTTAGCGGTGGAAGGGCAGAGTGGCCGCATCGACCAGTATTTCTTGAGAAGTCAGTCGAATCAGTCGGATGAAGTCCAGCGACAGGTAGAAAACCACAGTTCGCAGGATATCAGTAACACTATCCCTGGAGAGGAGGAGGTACGGAGAGGGGATGCAGTTGGTGTTGAGGGCAACAGGCCAGCCAAGGAGAGAAGCATGGAGCAGAAAGCTAGAGTTAAGTGGCCGAGGGCTAATGATAGCAAAGAGTGGGAGGCAGTTGATAGAGATTTATCAGTCATATTAAGCAGGCTTAGAGGAGATGTAGTGGAGAAATTGGATAAAATTGGAGATGTGATCTACTCCTATGGTCGAGAGAGATTTGGGGTGCTTGTCAAAAGGAAAGGCGAGAGGGTGCAGGTCGGCAAGTCTAGGCGGCAAAGAGAAATAGAGAAGTTAGTAAAGGAAAGGAGGCAGTTAAGAAAGCAGTGGAGGAAGGCGACAGAAGAAGAAAGGGAGGGAATTAAGGTGTTGCAGGAGGAACTGAGAAGCAGGTTAGCAGTACTCAGAAGGGCAGAACACCTTAGGGAGAAGAGAAAGAAGAAGGAACGTGCAAGGTCAGCATTTTTTAGGAACCCCTTTAATTTTGTGAAAGGCTTGTTTAATCAAGAAAAAGGAGGGCAACTTAAGGCAACGAAATCAGAGATTGAACAGTATTTGAAGTCGACGTATTCAGATTCAAAGGAGAATAGGAACATAGGTCTTCCACCTGACATGCCACCATTAGGGGAAGTGGAGCAGGAGATGGATGTGAGCCCACCTAGGTGGAGAGAAGTGGTGGAGGTGGTTAGGCGTGCAAAGGCTTCTTCGGCCCCAGGGCCTAATGGAGTCCCCTACCGTGTCTATAAGAGTGCACCTGGCATCTTAAGGACACTATGGAGATACCTGAGAATAGTTTGGGAGAAACAAAGTATTCCAAGAGCATGGCGCAGGGCAGGAGGTGTCTTCATCCCTAAGGAGAAGGAGTCATCGGACCTTAGCCAGTTTCGGATGATTTCTCTCCTAAATGTTGAGGGAAAGATTTTCTTTAGTATCGTAGCACAGAGGCTGGCTAAATACTTAGAAAGGAATGGTATGATAGATACGACAGTGCAAAAAGCAGGGATACCAGGATTTGCGGGATGCTTAGAGCATACTAGCATGATTTGGCATCAGATTCAGACAGCTAAGAGGGAGAAAAGAGACTTGAATGTTGTATTTTTAGATCTGGCTAATGCGTTTGGGTCAGTGCCACATAACCTTATTTGGAGTTCCTTTGACTACTTTAAAGTGCCGGAGATAGTTGTTAACTTGGTGAAAGCATATTTCCAAGACATCAGACTGTGTGCGAGTATCGCAGAGCTCACAACAGGCTGGCAAAGATTGGAGGTTGGTATTATGGCAGGATGTACAGTGTCCCCGCTAGCTTTCACAATGGCTATGGAGGTAATTATTAGGGCTTCCAAGTGGGTCGTAGGTGGAGAGAGACGGCAGAATGGAATGCGTCTTCCACCAATTAGGGCTTATATGGATGATATGACACTGCTAACTTCAACAGTGCCATGTACAAGGAGGTTGTTAGATAAAGTCAATCAGAATCTCAAGTGGGCTAGTATGAAGATTAAGCCTAGTAAGTCAAGGAGTATTTCAATATACAGAGGGAAAGTAAGTGATAGAAAGTTTGCTATAGATGGTGAGGAAATCCCAACAATTAGGGAGAAAGCAGTTAAGAGTCTAGGACGGTGGTACAATGTGGACCTGAATGATGTTGAACAGGTTGTGCAATTTAGAAAGGATGTTGCAGAAGGGCTGGAGAGAATAGATAAATCAGGGCTCCCAGGAAAACTGAGGTTGTGGTGCTTGCAGTTTGGCTTGTATCCTAGGTTAATGTGGCCAATGTCAGTATATGAAGTCCCATTATCTGTAGCAGAGAGAATGGAAAGGCTAGTTAGCTCTTATATTAGAAAATGGTTGGGTGCTCCCAGGTGCTTAAGCAATGTAGCTTTGTATGGGAAAGGAATGCTTCAGCTGCCAGTATCCAGTCTAACAGAGGAGTTTAAATGCACTAAGGTTAGGACAGAACTTTTATTATCTGGGAGTAAGGACATGTTAGTTAGCAATGTGGTTCCGAATCCTTCTGGGGGGAGGAAATGGAACCCAAGGGCAGCAGTGCAGGAGGCAGAGGCAGCTCTTAGGCATGCAGAAATAGTAGGAAATGTTCAATTTGGCCGGGGAGGCTTGGGGCTTGGCCCAGGCAAACCAGTGTGGAATAAAGCAGGTCTAAAGGAGAAAAGAAAGCTTGTAGTGGAACAGGTGCGTAGGCAGGAGGAGTTGTTAAGAGGGGCAAAAGCAGTTGGTCAAGCCAAACAGGGACAATGGTTGAATTGGGAAGGTGTTGAGAAGAGGAAACTTAGTTGGAGGGACCTGTGGAATATGGAGGAAGGCCGTATTAAATTTCTGATAGGGGCGACATACGATGTGTTGCCAACCCCGCAGAACCTAAGTCTCTGGGTACAGGGCGATCAATCGTGCCCACTCTGCTCAGGTACAGCAAGTTTAAAGCACATTTTGTCAGGTTGTAGAATTAGCTTATCACAAGGCCGGTATACATGGCGGCATAATCAGGTGCTGAGAAGCTTAGCCGCAGGCATTGAGGAGAGAAGGAAGCAGGTGAATTCTGGAAGTTCTAGAAAGGAGAGGTTAGATGTGCAGTTTGTTCGAGAGGGGGAGAAAAATAAAGCTGCTAAGTCAGGGAGAAAGCAGGGAGGTGGCTGCCTGGTAGGGGCTGATGATTGGCAAATGCAGGTCGACTTGGGAGGACAGCTAGTTGTGCCCCAGGAAATAGTTTATAGTAATCTGAGGCCAGACATTGTCTTATGGTCCATGAGTAAAAAGACTGTGTATTTTATTGAGTTAACAGTCCCTTGGGAAAATTCAGTGGAGGCAGCTTATGAAAGGAAGAAGACTAAGTATGCAGATTTAAAGACAGAATCTGAGCAGAGGGGATGGAAGACCAGGGTCTGTCCGGTTGAAGTGGGGTGTAGAGGTTTTGTTGCAGGGTCAGCTGTTTCACTGTTGAGGGAGCTGGGAGTGCATGGGCAAAATTTAAGAAAGACAGTGAGGGAGATGTCAGATGAGGCTGCTAGGTCTAGTCAGTGGATATGGATCAGGAGAAATAATAGTAGTTGGGGGGTGAAATAGGGACAGTGGGGGGGCAGGCAGAGGACATGCATGCCTAACCCGGCAAGAGAAGAGGTTAAAGTCTGAACAAGACACCTCTCCTCTGCTCTGCTTTCCCCGCCCCATTTTCTCGCTCTGCCAATAGGAAGAGAACCAGGAAGTTTAGATAAGGTGGGGGTGTGGCCAGCTAGAGTCTCTCTTTGGGACCATGCGGCCTGTTCAGGTGAGTTTGCGTGGTAAGACACAGAGTTGGCTTGTTTTTTTATCTTTTTGGTTGTTTTCCTGTTTTGTCTGCTTCTTGAAGGAAATGTTAGGGTTTGTTTTCCTGCTCTGTTTGCTTTTTGAAGGAAATGGTAGGGTTTGCTGCTTCTTGAAGGAAATGTTAGAAGAGGCTGTTAAATCTAGTCTGTGGTTTAGGCCTCCACCTTCAGCACCTTCTAAATTTTCCACCCCCTACCCGAACAAGGGTCTGTATCCAATCCCTACTTTCATCTTTTGACTCTACCTCTTTATTTTCTATCCCCTACCCGAACCAGGGTTTGTATTCCCACCCCGCTTTTTTCTTGGTGCAGTTGGTGAGAGGCAGGGGTAGATGATGGTAGTGTGGCAATCGGCAGTTACATGTGGCATCTAGGCCTGTGGTAGCATTGTAGCAGCTAACAATAGCTAAAGCGGTGAGAGTATGATAGTATCTTAGCAGTTAGTATTGGTAGCTAGCAATTAACATTAACAGTATAGGTGAATCTAGCGTTATTGTCTTCTTCTGTTCCTCTTAGCAGGTAGCGGTTAGCACATAACATTAGCTAAATGGTAGCATCGGAACTGTATTGTCTTCTTCTGTTCTTCCTAGCGGTTAGCAGTAGCATTAGCAATAGTTAAATGGTAGCATCGGTACTGGCCACTACCTGGAGCATCTCTGGGTCAGTTGAACGTGGCGGTGCTGTTTGGATTGTGTAGGAGCAGTGTGAACTGGCACTAGGGGGGGTGACTCTGGGACGCCGGAGTTCACTGCCTAACCTCCTGGAGGTGTAGTGGGACTAAGTAGGCGAAACACTGTTGAAGGGAGGTTTCCACCTGATGACCCCCAGAGACGTGTTAGGAATCACTGCTCTTTGGCAGGTATAGAGGCAGATTAGAGCTCCAAGGTTCTTCACTGAGAATGAATCCTCTTTTTGAGCACAAGTATCTTGTGTTTAAATTAACTCTGCATATCTCTATGTCCTGTAACCCGGCTTGTCTCCTGAATGCACATATGTAACATAATTTTTGTTATCTTAAAATAGCAATAAATAGATTGCAAATAAGATTTGCAATTTGGAAAAAAAAGGCTTTACTGGCATAATTCCCACTGCAGTAGTTTTAATACCATAGATCCCATTATATTATAATAGTCTCTCTGTCTTTTTGTCTTTCTGTCCTCACCTCTTTCTCATCTGATTGAACCAGACGGAGGAGGTGAATGTCTCAAACATATTTGGAGGAAACAGCAGTAAACTTTGTGGAACATTTTCATTTGTTGACTGACATGTTTGAAAATGAACTGCAATGTGACAACTGAACCTACACCCATGCAAATCAAAAGTGAGTGACACTGAAAATAAATCATAACCAAATGGCTTATTAATGCAGTGTCATACATAGGATAGTCCAATGTATTGTTACCCCATTCTGAACATAGCCTTTATTCATTCTGAAGTTTTCTCTGACAAATCAATTAGCAATGTCTTAACTGCAGTTAATGTGTGCCTGAAGCTTCAATTATGCACCTCAGTATAACCTGTCACATCAAACCCTCTAGAGACATCACCGTGTGCTCAATTAATCTCTCCAGCTGAAGGGGCATTTTTCTTACCTTTTATTGCTTCAACATCAAGTTTACAATGAGCAGAAACAGATGTTTTAGATGTTACATTTTGGTACCACTGAGAGGAATTTCAGCCAGTGTAAGACATTATTAAAATTGTTTGTTTTTTTTTCTGCACAGAGCCACATCAAAATATGACTTGGTCAAAAGGAGCATGGTGTCATGAACGCAGAGCATGCCACGAGGCTAGACTCAATCCTATTAAACAGGCACTTGCTCTTCCAAAATGATTGTTCTTATCAAAACAGACATGATGAGCTATGTGGCGTACACTAACCACAAAATAATTATTTTTTTCAGCTAACCAATGAATTTCAAGTTGCAAAAGTGTCACAAAATAGTATTGTTTGGATTTCACATAAGTTCCAGATTTCAAGATACCGAGAGAAAATGCAGTAGATTTGTTCTTAATGGAGTTCTCAGTTATATCTGGAAGGGCTATAAATACACTGTGGTATTACTGTGGAAATCAAAGAGTGGAGAATTAACCTAATTATACTCCAAATGAGTCAGCCTAATATTTGAAGTTAGTGTTTTCTCGCAGTTACGTATACAAGCTACCATAAACATGGATGCAAACAAAAACTTAAAATCCATGCCCTCGTTTTCCCAAGAATTTGAGCTTTTAGAGAAAACATTTTGAATTATACTTTATTCCCAAGTTCCAAATTTGAATACTCAAATAACGATTTTGGTATTTTCAGCAAAACTATATGTGAGTATGTCCTTAAATATGCAATTTTATGGCTTCCTTAAACTAGGAGCGAAGTTTGTAGTTCCATGACATATTGCTTAATATCATAACACTGTGCATTTTGCAGACGACAAATGCAATGTAAAGATTTCAGACAGTGATGGACATGGTAGAATCTGACATGTCTATCAGAGAGGGAATTTTTCCAGTGAATGGCTTGAAGTTGATATGTGGCTGTAGAACGTATCTGCCAGCAGAAGGGCAGGTCACAGGAGGAAAAACTTTGGTTGCGTCTGCTGTTTGTCAGTGTCGATATTGTAGCATGCCTGTTAACCTTTACAACAAAGGGTTGGCCACCCAAGTATAGTCAGTATGTGAATCAATGTATATTTGTAACTATTTTGGGATAACACTGACTCCCCAAGAAATGTTCATCTGACCTAGATCTTTGTTTTTTGTAAGACTCTTTAGGGCCATAGTGTGAAACAAGTGGTAGGATAGAGCAGCAACAGCCATCAGAGTCTTTCCTGTTTTTGCTGCACTGTTGGTGTTGTGGTGTGCTGTGTCCCTGGTTTGCTATAAACCTCCAGTAAATTATTTTACCATCTGGATGAGTGATTGGAATTACCAGTGTGCATTGGCAAAACCAAATTATCGCTCTCCCCTGGTAATACTGATAACTAGATCTGACTCTAGCCTGCATTTATGTGTAACCATTAGAAGTAGAGGAACTCCACGGTCTAGAGGTGAATTCAACGTCGGGAAAGCAGGCACACAATAGATAACTTCGTCAAAATGGATAAAGTACAAACAAGCATTTCATGGTGCTGGATTCAGAAGGAGCAATGCCAAAGAAAAAGTAAATTGTTGAAACGTGGCCAACAATGATACCATTTCTTTCTTTCTGCATGTCTGCCTGACTGGCTGGTTGTCACCCTATTCTTTAATCTGTTTAGGGTCTAATTGTGAGTAATGATGCTATTGGCTGATATGGCTTGTAGCACAGCCAGCCCCTCTGTGCCCACTCTGCATATCCAACCCATCTGTGAGCCGCACACAGCCACAGCAGAGCCTTTACCAATACACACACCAAAACAACTGTCATGCCCACACACACACACACACACACACTCACACCCACACACACACATACACACACATACACACACACACACACTTCACAGCAACTGTCAGCTTTAGCACGTTGGCTAACCAGCAAAGAGGATTCATAACACACCAAATTAGCTTTAGATTTGCAATGAAAGATCAGTTCATTAAAAATGCATTAAATATGAGTGGCTTCAGTTGATGCTAGATGGGGGGGGGGGGGATTAATCTAGACCACTGCTCTTCCCTCTTCCTCCTTTTATATTCACTTCCCCCCTTTCCTCCTGCCCTTTCTGCATTTTTTGTTCCTGCAGTATTGCATCACAGACGGCTGTATTATCTCCTTTTGTGTCTGAGTCAGTGTTGTGCGTTACCATAATGGTGCAGGGGTACCCATTCAGCGAGTCTGTCCTTTGGATACACTTATTTGGGCCCAATTGTTGATGGGTTTGGGTGCAAGCCTGTCATGCACAACAGTTTCATAATGGATTCAATCAGATCAGTCAAACATTTCTGAGACACAGTATATAGACAGGCTGGCTCAGCCCCGTGGATTGCACATTTTCATTTTAACATGCTGATTTACCAGGTGACACTGGCCTCAGACATACTTTTCAATATATTGTTCTAAATTGCAGAGATCATTGCTGTGTGCCCTCAGTTGGCCAAAATGTTCTGGCTGAATGTGGTCTGGTCTTTGTCTGCACTGCTTTTCTCTGCTCCTCCTTCCAAAATGGTAGGCGAACTTCCAGACCACAGTACCAAGACATTCTTATCACAATAAAAATCCAATGAAAATGTGAACAAAACGCATTTTTTGTAGTTACCGACCTGCAACCTAATGCATGATGGGATGATAGAATTTACAATGGAAAGAAAAGAGTTACTGCAGGCTAACTGGTGGTTGAGACAGGAAGGTAATTTGTGAGCTGGATTATGTGAGAAAGAGGAGGAGAGTTTGAAACAAGTTCTTTGCACACCTATTGTTATCTTTGTGCAGGTGCCAGTGGGAGACAAAGAGGTGCTGGCCACCACGTTTCAAGTAACCTCTGCATGCTGAGCTACTGTAGGGGAAAACTTCATCTGAATGAATCATGCAGGCACAAGGAACTAGTCCAATCATTCCAAAATTCTAAACATATTTTGGAACATACAAATACAGGAGTAAAATGTAATTTACAAAACTCACCACCAATTCCATGTGTTTTTTACTTTGTGCACTCATGTAATCAGAGAGAGGAAACTAATCTTGACAGAATCTACATTTAAGATTAAGATTTAACCATTGCCATGTGGTCTTGATTGCACTAAGGGTGGGCCTCGCATATAATGAGTGTCAAGATGCTTTGTCCCGTCTATGTCTCAGTAAGAAATTAAACAGCAGCATGTGCAGGGTTTCGTAGATGGGCTCACTCTTTCCTAAACTGGTCAGAAGGCACTAGAGACAGAGACAAAATAAGGCTTACAATTTAACTTACGTTACAGTAAAAATCAAATGCATCCTCGCTCAAGGTTGATGGTCGGAGAGTTGCACACACACCTGTCCTTTGCATCAGATAATTTCTTTTCCAAAAATTTATATTGATCTGATAATCATATCAACTTCACATATTAATTGAGTATAGGAGAGAAGGCAAGCAAGGTTTGAATTCTCTTCTCTCTTAAGCTCCCTTTTTTCAGTCTTTGCACAACTTTTACTGTCATCGTTGTGTGTCCAGCTGTATGCAACACTATTAATGCCTCCCTGAAGAGTCTGTCTGAGATTATTGCGTTTTACCCCTCTGACGAGAGGCTTTTCACCCCACCCTCAAGTGTGGCTAGGCAATGGTCCTGGAGGTGGATTAAGAGGACACACCAGGAGAAGAAAGGGCCAGAGCAGTGGAGGAGGTGGTCTCACTGGATCCCACACAGACTTGTTTCACTGTCTTGGACTGGTGGCTCTGCTGCACAGCACTGTGGGGGATCAGGGAGAGGGAGATGATGATTATGGAAATGGGCAAGCTCTCTTTCTGAAAGATTAAACAGGCTACTGATTGCTTTTACATAACCTTCAGTCACTGACACACAGGCTATCTCTCCCTCTCTTTCAAACATACACACACATGCACATGCACTCTTGCTGTGTTCTTGATGTCTCTGTATGTGCATGTGATTGTGTGTCACTGTATGGAAAGCTGGGTCGATAAAGTGACGGATTGACCCCCACACAAGAGATGACCGTATGTTTGTCTATCTGTGAAGATAAGACATCACCCCCAGACATGGATCTCGGAGACTATAGCAAGAAACAGGCATCTGAGCTTTCACATAAAGCAGCGATCAGTCACAAGATTATATATTTGATGGATGGACATTCGGAGAGGGAGGAGCACAAAAGGAGGCAAGTGAACAGAGAGACAAATGGATAGATGAGAACTCAGAACACAGCAGAATTCTTAGTCCAGTGTCTAAATATGACACAATAAATGTACTTGGTAATGAATGCTCCAGCCTGGAGAACTAAATCCTGCACATCATCACTGATGTCTTTTTGAATTAACTTATCACTCGTTAAGCATCATGACATTGATTCCTTTGGTATTTCATAGTCCATTCAGTCATTTTCTTGGAAGGTATGACTTTTTTAACTTCACATTTTTGACAAACAGGGATTCTCCTGCATACTGCACCATTTGGAGAGACATTTCCAAAATAATTCTGCGGATAGACTTGAATACCAATTTGTTCTCAATCATTTGGGGACCCATTTAATCTTCCCATGACACAGCTTTGAGTACCATCCAGATTTTGACACATAATAGTCCAGCTGGTGGCTTCAAACAGTGCTAAGCTTTTATCTCGACTAATTGCCAACACAACCTTCAATTTCTCTGAAATTGCATGAAAACCCCCTTTTTTTCCTCACGTTTCCCCAGGACATGCAGCAGGTGCAGCACACAGCTGAGATTTAACCACTGCCGTAGTTGGACCAGAGTTGGCTGCTGTGTTGATTCTTGTGAATAAAAAAAGTTTCCCACCTGAGGGCATGCCTCACAGTGTCAGCAGTCAACGTCATTATCAACAAACAGTTTTGTCTTTCAAATTTAACTTTCAATAAATTTCTGAAACAAGCACAACTCTCTGTAACGGTATAGTGTGTAAGCTATGTCCAGAATTTTATTTTAAAACCTAAAAAAAAATTACATTGTAACATTATCAACAGAAAGTGAAGATGTAACAGTTCTGGTGGCATTTCAAAGACTATGGTCTGATAGTATTGCTGAGGCCTCCCCTGGTAGTTTCGGTTGGGAGATGTATGCGAGCAGAGAGTTTGCTACATTTCACAAGCTCTCGTAGCTTCCTTTAGTCTCATGAACGAACAAAATAAGTCACAAAATGTCAAGAAAAGAAATTCTCTACTCTAAATGCTCATTTTCCAGCACATTCTCATTCCAGTGAAGCACAAAGCCTTCCTACCAGAAAGCCTTTCTAACGTGGTTAATGTTGTGAAATGGTCACAGGTTTAGCCACCAAAACTACATAGTTAGTTTAAGGCATGAAAAATATGTGGTTAGGTTTAGGCATCATGACTGCTTTGTTAGGTTTAGGAAAGATCATTCACTTTTACTTTCTCCTGGCACGTGGTATTGAGACCAGGCTCTCCGCAGATGCATGCATTAAAACAGTCAACAGTCAAAAAAAAGAGATCATAAGAAATCTTTAAAGTTTTAAAGTTATTTTTACTGTTTAATATGACATTGTGAGACCTTGTGGTTTTGAGATGGTGTCAGACTTGACCACCTCATTCTACCATCTGTCAGATACCTGTTGGATTCAAGTGCATGCTGATCAGTCTGCCAAACTGAACGACTGACATATGAAGAAGCTAACTTGCAAAATGTAGAATTGGCTGACTCCCTAAATAACTGACTAACTTTCCATTTCACTAATTAACTTACTGAATGACTGGTTAATTTACTGTGTGTGCGGGTGCTTGCTCTGTTTCTGTTTGCGGTTCACTCAAGGGCATCCAGCTGATACAAAAACACATTCTAAATGCATCTAACCAACTTACAGAGTCACTGGCAAACTGAATGAATAACTACATTACTGACTGGCTGCCTGACTGGTTAATTAACTTACTGTCTGTCTGTTTGTAGTGCACCCAAGGACATCCATCCAACATCCAGTTTGTACACAAACTGTTTCGCACACACATCTCTCCTCTCTGGAGTGACGGGAAGAATATTTCCCTGTTTACTCAAGTGCCACTTCATGATTAAAAACTAATCAGGCTTCAGCCAGCCTGGGATCCCCTTACACACTGACACAGAATGAACTGTAATTATCTTAACAGGGGAGTGAAGTACGAGAGGCACAGAGACATGGACAGACAGAGACGAAATATGGAAGTAAAAAGACAAGTGTGAGGGGAAGGTGGGGAGTACACAGACACATCATAACAGTCAGATAAAGGGAGGTAAACAAAGAGGAAAGAGGCATGCAGGTGTTAAAAGCTGGATATTCAGATATCAAGCTTTAACTATTTTTGGCCTTGGAGATTGTATATTAATATAACATTCGCAAAAGGTGAAATGGCAACTTTCTGTTTGGTTCAGCTACAAATTGTGACTCAACATGAATCAAATGTTTACATCAGATATTTGTGTCTTTTAGAGGTACTAAACTACTCATGTAGGCGTAGAGGTCAGCTAGAAAGTTTAAATGTAGGAAGTGGAAGGAAGAAGAAGGAAAAGCTGATTTGTGATGCTGAAAAGTACCACTTCAAATGACTTGTATTTTCTGCCGTCTGTCTACTTGCTGAATCATGCTTTTTTTTTTGTTTATTCCCACAATGCTCAAGTATACAACGTATTATATCACAAGGTTTGCTGTGTAGAAACAAACTGAACAACATTGACAGTGCTAAGCTTCAACTCAAATGGCAATTGGTCCTCTCAGGGAAAGTGATTTGTTATATAGTCATTGTATTACTTTTTCATTACACTTCCTGAATTAGCAGTTAAGACCATGCAAATTAATGATGATGGCATAATATGAAAGTATTGCAAAAATAAAAGGGATACTCCAATCAAAGCATGATTCAACACCTTTTCACTCTATTAACAATGCAAGGGGACCCATTTTAAGGAAGAAAAAAATATGGCCATACCGATCTAGATATGTCAGAACAGATTTTCCCATGAAAGAAATGGTAACTACCAGATAAGGGACACTCTTATGTACATGTTTGTAATCCTGAGGGGTTTGGTTGAATGAGGTCCAATGCACTTCTTGTGACATAAGAATAACTTGTTACCTTTTTTTTTTTTTAACCATGGATACATTATAGATATATTATTTTATCTTACAAAATTTGCTCCTTTGAACGTAAAATGTGGTGCTATTGTCATTCATTTGGATTCATAAAGTATTTCTTATTTAGGGAGACAGGGGTTATCCGCTTTCTGCCTGGGCTTTTCACAGACACACCTGTACTTGTGGGACACTTCTTGATGTCATACTTGTAATGAAAACTGTTTTCGGTTACTGTAACTTAAAATGTTGCTGTTGAACTGATTCGACTTAAACACAAGTGATTCAGTTCTCAAGGCACTGTGGCCGACAGCACGTGAAAAACAGCCTCAGCTATTTTGCTTGTGAAATCTGACACACTAACTGCATCTTGACTCGTGAGCCCTCCTGAATAGCTCCAGATTTTGACCACCATCGCTCAGAAATCGCCACGTATCGGCGAAGAGGTCAGTGTTTCAGTACCAGCCATCCTCAAGTTGAGCAGCGGGGTGAGGATGGGGGTTGCGAGCTAATGTTAGTATAGCAAGCTATGGCCACAGTTGGTGCCAGACAGGTGAGAAGCCTCATTTGCAGTCCCTACTGTGGGTGTTCTGCTTCTGTGGCTAAGCAACATAAAACTACGAATAAGACCGCTGTAATCACAGTGTTCTCTGATTGAGGGGGTAGTTAGTGAGCCATTATGTTTCACCATGATATACAATATAGTAAATCTGTGAAACACTGGCTCACCTCCCTTAACAGTCTTATTGATTTTGGGGAAACTGTTCTGCATTAGCTGCTATTCATTAACATGTCACATCTGTTTGTGTGCATTTGGACAAGGATCTAACTAAATACTTTTTTTGATTTTAAGTAGTAGAACATTTTAAGCCTTTATAACTGACAGTGGAGAAGAGGTTGGACTCTGATGGACGTTGGACTACAGTTTAGGTTTGTCTTGTCTTTCTGTCTCTGCCTCCTACACCTGATTCTAATCTGAAAACCTGAAGTCTTTATTTACACACAGACACCACACAAAATCTTGAACTTTCCAAAAAATGTCCACATTCTTACTTTGCAAAACTGGCCATAATGAAAACAGAAACAAAAGAGGACAAAAACACACAAGCCCTGACTCAAACACACACCCATACTGGAATTATTATGCAGAGACAGAGCAGCAGCTTGTTCTCAACAGGAGGCTCAAAATACTGAGGGTGAGCTGCAGATTACTCCAAACTGCCACATAGTACAGTTTTGACATGAATACTAATACCACATTACAACATCACACACAACCACAGGAAAAGAAGTACAAAAACCGCCGTGCAGTAATTTCCCTAACGTATCTCACACACACTCACACTCATCCTGTCCCCACACACAAACACTGTGTCCCTCAGTGTTCAGTGATGAGATTTTGTGGAGCAGAATGGAGTCCGGCTCCTAGGGGACTCATGGAGTTTAGGTATTGAAGGATTGAAATAACAAGGGAAGGGCACATTCACTGTCATACACAATCTGCACACACAGAGGGAGAGACAAAGAAATGGGGACAGACATATACAGAGTAAAACTTTTATTTTACCTGGAAGTTTGATCTTAAAACACATTTAGTTTCACACTAACTAAATGCAAAGTAACAATGAAGTTGTATTGTCACCACTTCTGCTTTCTGCTAAGTATAAAGATCCCCTCCAGGCAAGGCTTAAGACAAATACAATTTGAATAATAATAAGTAAGTGTTTTTTCCATCAGAAATTACCTTGTTAAACTCTTAAGATTTCATCTGCTCCCTCTCCTTCATTGAAAAACCCAGAATGATTATGCTTTTCATTCCAAGTTGAACAACTTGGGTGTTCAATGGTTGAAACAGAAAGTTTTGTTAGTTTATTATCTTCCAATTATATAGTTATTCAATGATTATTTACCATGCTTGCCGTTTCTGCATTCTGTTGTATTTTGATGCTTTTTCCTAAGGTTTTGGTGGCTGTACATAACTAAAAACACATTGAGAAACATGAAAAACATATCGAACTCTGTGGAAACCTTACATTTTGCTCATTCAAACTAAGCTACACTTTAAATTGCTCATACAGTTGGTGCAACATCCTGCTGATCTTCTGATGGCTGTTTAAACTGCAAAAATATCTGATTACTCGCTCTAATAGGATCACATTTGGCCCATTAGCTATTAAAGCTTTTTTTTTTCTTTCTTGAACTAGCCAAACTTGATTGTCCTTGTCTTCGCATCTGTCTCCCTCCCAGGTGGAGATGCTAAGTTTGCATAAACAAGTGCGAAGGTTCACCTCCCTTCCTTTCCTCTTTTTGGATCCTCTGCTTTTTAATCCTCACCTCTTCTCAAACCCCTTCCTTTACACATTTGCTTCTCTCGGTCTCCTCAGCGCTCCTTCCATCCCCTCTCTCACCTCAACCTGACAAACATAATACTTTACTTGTTCTCCTCATTTTTCTTATTGATTCTCCTTCGATTTCCCTCTGTCTCTTCTCTCTCCCTCCCAGTGGGACACAGCAAGAAATCTTCTGTCAGGTGCAGAAGTTCACCTCTCCTCCCTCCACCCCCTTCTTTCCCAGTGGGACCACGGTTAGCAGGTGGTGCAAATGTTCACTTCTTTGTCGTCCTTCCCTGTTGATCTTTCTTCCTGTTTCTTTTTCACCTTCCTCACATCTCAGATATTTTTTTATTTCATGTGCGGTATTATTCATTTGTCTCTTCATTCTCTGCTTCGCAGGCATTACTCTGTGTTGCAGCCCACATCAGTTAGGCAGTGAATAAAAAAATGTAATCTATTAAATCAAGTCATTTTTGTTTCAAAAAAAGGAAAATATTTGCTTTTCTTCGTCTTCTATGATTGTAAACTGAATATCTTTTGGGTTTTGGACTGTGAGGCAAAACAAACAATTTGAATATGTAAACTTTAGCTTTAGGAAATTATGAGCACTTTTTTGATTGAAGGAAGTTTTTATAGATCAAATAATTAAGAAAATAAATTGAATTGATAATGAAAACAATTGTTACTGGGGAGCCCATGGAGATCGAAAATAATCATGTTCATGCTGAATACAAACAATAATAACCAAATTTCAAACAAAACTTTCACCATTACAAAAATAAACATTTTTTTTTTATTGTTGCTGGAGTGAAACGTAACCTTTTCCATGATGAGTCATTTTTTTTGGTACGCAATGTCAAAATGTCACCAGTGCAACACAGCAACTCCTGTGGAGGGCATTCATTGATAATGATGTTATTGAGTCAACTTCTCAAGAGCAAGCACAACTGGAAACACCAAAGTTGCAGAATCTGCATTCCTTGATACATGGCACAGGAGTTGATGGCCACTTCCAAAAATAATTCAAGATGCAAGTGGAAAAAAGCATAGCTTTGTTGGAGAGATTATTACATATAATGTGCTTTTTGGCAATGATCTTTCATAGGGGATACCAGTGAGCTCAGTGATGTTCATAATGGTATTTTTCTAGGGCTGCTGATTGCAAAATATGATTCTGTCAGACAAGAAAATAGCCAGAGAGGGGATGGCTATCTATAATGGTGCGCTCAGAATGAAATCATTGAATTGTGTGGAATCAGATTCTTAACACTATTCACGGGGAAAACTCCAGTCAGTCTATTTCTCTGTAATATGTGTTGAGTTGAATGTCCTGCTTCTGAGGTTCATGTCTAATGATGACACTCACGGCAAAGGATGGACAACAAATGAACTTCAAAACATTTTATTAACTCTAGACTTGCAATAAAGACAGCAAGATAAATTGCCAGCATGATAGAGGAATCGCTCCAAAGGCATGGAATCAACCTGCCATGGGTGGTGGTGTGATAATGAAATTGATATGCCAGGAAAAGTTGAAGGTATGCGGTTATCCAAGTAAATCTATTGGCCGAGTTTCCCCCTACACATTGCATACACTGAATCTAGTAGGTGTATATGCTGTCCAGTTAGGAAATGTTGGCTTGTTTTGAATGTGTCAGTTGCCTCGATAAACTCTTTAGCGCAAGTCATGACATGGTCTGTGCTGAAGGAAAAGACGAGATGCTCTCTTCACTGCCTGAGTGATACATGATGGAACATGCGTGGCAAGGCCCATTGCTTGCCACCTCCCCAGTGTGATAGATGCAGTTGATTGCATAATATCATCTTGCAAATTATCCGACGAGGCCTTATCAGATGAGCGAGGACTGAGAGAATATTTCACATTACTCATTGAAGTTGTCATGTGAACTGGCCTGGGTAAAAATACTGCATTTTGAAGATAGGCTGTCAGTCTGAAGAAGCAAATTCCTATCTTTGGATCAGGAAGCAGCAAACATTGAAGCTCTACAGCAGGACACAATTTATTTGAGAAATACAGTAAGTGGGATTCTGTCCTTGCTGAAGCTCAAAATATAGCACATGTGTAGCTCAGGCTTCATAAAGTGTGATTAGATTAAAAGAAAAGTGACTAGAAAATCATTGTTTAGTGCAAATGAGTGTGTGGGTGAGAGATAGTTGGCATTTGTAGGGTTAACTGTGCCGCACGGAGCAGAGAGCGTGATGCATCATGACATCATTGGCCAATCACCTTGCAGTCACGCATAGCATTCTGGGAAAAAGATGGCGAGAGATGACACCGTTCGGCTGCATGGAAAAAGCGATCTAGTGGGGGAAAACAAAAAGTCTAGAAGCGGTTAAAACTGAGTAAAACTCACTCAAAGCTGAACTCACAGAGTTCGTGTTCGAAGTCGCCCACTCGGCGGTAAGTGTGTTTTGAAAAACGAGAGCACCGAGTAAAAGTAGTGTTCGCTTCGCCAATCTAGCCGCTAAATGCTAATATAGTGCCTCGTGTGCAAGCCGCTAGGATAGCAGGCTATGGGAGTGTGTGTTGTGTGCTGTTCTAAGCTAAAAACAGTGCTAATGAACAAGCTAGCGGTTAACAGGGTGAGGTAAACCAGGTGACATGCTGGACTATCGTATGCGTGAGTGAATGTGTGTGTGCGGTGTGTCTGTGCATATCGTGTGTGTGCGGTGTGTCTGTGCATATCGTGTGTGTGCGGTGTGTCTGTGCATATCGTGTGTGTGCGGTGTGTATGTGCATATCGGGTGTGTAGCGTGTGTGTGAATGTACCGTGTGTGCGTATACATTGTGTGTATATAGGAAAAAGAGGGAGAGGCCTTATATTATCATTTTATGCAAATAATTGATGTTTAAAAAAGGCTAATTTGAGTTATTTGAGTATTTTCAACTGATTTGCACTTAGAAATTGAGACATATGAGAGAAAGTGAGAATTATTTATTTTCCTGTTTCTCTTTTCTTTTTGTTAATTTATTTAAATACATATATAGGTCATATTTATGTTATTTATTTTAACAAAGAATTAATGGCCTGTAGTGATTTAAGTTAATTCAATTTAAATGAATGAATTTGGCCGACAGGTCAGGTTTTTTGAGAGGATGAGATTTGGTGACATTTGATGTTGAACGAGAGGACATCAGAGCCACCAGTAGTCGACGCTAGTGAGAGAATATACCAGACCCCTACTGGACTGAGGAATCCAGAGACTCAAATGGCGAGCCAGAACAGAGGAAAGGACTTCAGCTGAACTTACCTCTCAAACCTGTGGTGTGGTAGGACAAACAGAGAAACACAAAGATAAATGGGCCCCAACGAAAATAAACACTGAGCTCATAATAAAAAGAAATTAAAGACAATAAAGACTGAACACAATATATTTTTTATTTATTTTTCTCTTTTGTTTTGCACACAATTTATTTTTCATATTTCTATTAAAAGGGAAGTGTTGTATTGTTCTTGTTCATAACCAACAATATAGTTTTTGCAAACTAAAGTCAGTGTGAGTGTGTTCAATGTTGTTGTTTCACCCAGGGCTCCGTGAGCGCTACCTTAGAGATTCTGATACTGGTCCAAACTGATACTGAAATTAAAAATTACTTGTAGTCTCATCGGGTGTAGAGGGGTTACACATGGAATGGGCATCCCACCTGAGTTCATCCACAGCAGAAAGGTCAGATGCACAGGATATATATCATTTATGAATTCTGTGTTTTATGGTTTAGTGGACAGTATCATTGCACAGCTGACTTACATATTTAAGTCAATCAAGCACATGGGCAGTGATTTCGAGAAAATACTTCAGTTCCAGCAGTTGAGTTCGAAGGCTCTTATGTCGTCGAAATTTCATACAAACTATTCCAAGTATCTCTCTGAAGATTTAGACAAACAAATGCTCCCTCTGAAAAGGATGTACAGTGCCACATTCTCAGCTGCTCAACATGATTTACTACATGACAGTTGAGAGCATTTATGATGACATTTTCATTGCACTGATGATATTTTGCACTGTGTGGCAGGAGAGTGATCCTTCAGTAAACTTAGAATAAGAAAGAATTACTTGTGTTCCACAGTAAGATGGAGAGAGTTTTGTCTGTTGTTGAGTTCACAGATTAAGATTACACTGGAGATTTTCCTGCAAGATCCTAAATTGCAGATACACAATTTCTACAGCTACATTAAATATTAACTGTATAAGCCTTGGGTGCCTGTGTTTAATGCTGGCTCAGTCACAAGAGATGTGATGTTAATTAATTGATTAAATATTATTTGTCATTGCGAATTGTTCTGGACCTCTTCTCTTGAATAAAAATCAGGCGCAGACCTTTTAATATATGTTTGAGAACCCCTGGTCTCAGGTATAATTTTGCGACACCATTCCTCTTTGCATGCTTCTCTCTCTCTCCCTGCTCACTCTGATCTGTTTCCCCTCTTTCCTCACTTCTTGCTGTCTGTCTCTTTCTATATCACCTCTTTTGTTGTTCATCCAAAGTGCAGCCTGACCTTTCTCAGTATTCATTCACTCCCTGAGGAGTGAGCAAATGAAATCTGTGTGTGTTTGTATGCTTTTTGTGAATGCTTTTGCACATGGCATTTCTATATGATAGATGTGACTGAAACCGGAAATGTCTTTCCAAAGGTGCGTGCGTGCGTGCATGTGTGTGTGTGACGCCTGCACGATAACTATCTGGCCTATAATTATCGGCACGATAACAGGATATTATGACGTCATTCCGATAAGTCTGATATCATGACGAATAGCCCCGATAACATATATATTTTTGTCAGCACAGCAGTGCCTCGCTCCCACTATGAGACACGAATGGCCTGCCGTGAATGCTGCGTTCAGATAACGTCGGCATAATCAGAAACTCTTTCTCACTGGGGAAAAATCAAGAACACCCCCTCATGCCAGAAAACAACTCATTAACTCAGTCACAATTTTGGTCGTTGCTGTCTCGAATTGATATTCGCAGTATTTTCCACATGTTACACATGAAAAATAGAAACATGAACTTAAAAAGGCTGAAAGAACAACTAGCAAACGAGGAAATGGGCAAATTTACGTTACACCTTGAATGTAGCATGCGGCACAGCATGCTTATGGAAACAGAGTTCAGACTTCTTCAAAGTTTCAGAAGAAGACAGTTCGCTGGTTTTTCGGAAAAAATGTTTCAAGCGAGTTCCACAAAGAGGGAGAAATACTTCAAACCTGATCAGCCACCTGAAACATAACCATCACTTCGACCGAGTCTGGAAAGCATATGAGGACGCCCGGGCTGCTAAAGACGCTAGCATTCGCAAGCCAGACGCAAAGAAGCCACCGGGACTTAAACACATCGACAAGTCTCTAGAAAAATGCAAGAAATTTGCTGAAGATGACCCACGGGCTAAGGTTAATGAAGATTTAATCATGAACATGATGGCGGTTGACTTACTATTGAGTGCACTGTTTGAGTTTGATTACATAGACAAGTCTAACATTAATTTTCGATGTATATTTATTTTTTGTAAACTTTTGGAATGCACTTTTGTAATCCTGTTGCATGTATTTGCATCAGTTCTTGGGGCCTTTTTTGTCAGTAAGTAATGTGCCTTGTTTAAATTGATGTGAGATATCAAATAGGTTTGTCTGATAGCTTTAAGAAAATGTTTGAGAGGCTTGCCAATAGTTTTTCATTGGAAAAAATAAATATCTCTTCATTTCAAGAGTCAAAGCTGTTTTTGGTTTTGTTCATAGCATGCACCCACATAGGCAAAAAATAAGGTTCTGATACAGTGTAAAAATTACAGCACGTGTCCTTCTGTATGCTCAACCTAAGAACAGTTTTCTCCAGGCCAGCCTACTGTCACTGATGATTTTTACCCGTACAACTCATCAGGTCAAAATTTTGTGTCTTTACCAAATACATGCAAAAGTAGTGCCTTCAGCCTCAGCTGCACATAGTGTTTAGTGTTAATTGGCAAATATTAGCATTAGCATGCATCAGATGTCAAATATGATAAATACTTTTTAAATGAACTTGCCTGCTGAACATCAGCATGTTAGCATTGTTGTTTAGACCATGTTAGCATTGAGCACCACCATGCTGAAGTTCAGGCTGATAGAGATGCTAGCTTGGCTCTAGAGTCTTAGTAGGCATTTAGACCAAAAACAGCCCTGTGTTAAAAACAACTGAGAGGGCTGTGTTGGTGGTGTTGTTTCGGGTACCACTGTGATATGAAATACTTTTCAGGGTGTCCATTTGAATGCTCCTCAGATGCCAAACTAGGGCGGTTTATAATTTATGAGAGACAATTTTACAGTAGATCAAGCGTTACAAAGTAATCTACCAGGAATGTGCCCTTTAATGAATTTGATTGGTCACTGTAGTTCCTTGCCAGATGACACTGCTCTGAAACAAAAGTTGCTCATTTGTTGTTGTGCTAGCATTTACACATTTACAATGACTCATGATAATACTTGACTGCCACTTTATCAGCTAATGAGTATCAGTAACAATGTAGGCAGTGAAGTATGTGAAGCCAACACAAAGTTTACTCCCACAGAGCGCAGTATCATTTTATAAAAAGAGCATTTATTTCAAAGTTTTTTTTTTCGCTTCGGAGATTGAAGCACATAGTAAAGCAACAGTACAATGTTCAGAAAATATAAGTGTGATGCTGTAACATTTTTTTAATCTTATCTTCTTAACATGTTTTTGTTGTAATACTGGAATATTTTGCATGTATACTAAAATAAGAACTTTTAAAATTGTACAAATCGGTACCATAAAACTTGACAGAGAATAAAAACGAGGCGTTCTCTCACTGCAACAAACACAGATTGCTAGTTTTCCTCTTGAACAGGGAGAAAGAAGAAGAAACGCCAAATAATGAAACAAAATTAACAAAAACAAAACAAATGAAAGAGGTTGTGTTCACACAGGCATAAAACAAAGCCAGCGTTCAACTTTTGGCAGTGCATTTCTTTTAGCTGTCCAAAAATGAAGATCGAATAGCATGTGGTCTCTCCATGTTTAGACATCCATAAGAACATCAAATCTGAGCTGCAAAGAGTTAAACATGAATTTGTTCCTGTGTAGCTGCAGCCAAAGAAAGAACAATTATTGTCATAATCATGATAATAATAATAATAATAACAATAATAAAAAAACAACAATAATCATAATAATATAATAACATTAAAAAAGAGATTGAACAAGAATCCACACACTTAAAAAGGATGCTCTGGTTTCAGCCTCTCTGTATATGTGGCTCAGAAAACACACCTTGTGTTATTTTCCAATGGGCACATTTCATGTTTAAATAGCAACATATGTTGATACAACAGATGTTGCTGGCAACATAGTTGGTGTTGGTAAAAAACACAATGCACATTTTCCCGGTCGACATTTACCATACTGGCAGAAACAGCACATCCCGTTTTAAGAGTGCACGAGGCGCAAGTTGGATCCTCAAAGTGATATATCACATGTCTGCACATTGCTCTGTACATACCTAACATGGAGAATACTTTGCTGTCTTAATATACTTTTCAAGTTACAAAAAGAAACAAAAGGAGAAAAAAAGAGAATGCACTGCGTTGCAAGAGTGTCCATTAAGTTTAAGGCGATTTTTCGAGCTCACAGGTTTTTACTCATTGTGATTGATCATCATTGGTGGACTCTGAATGAGGAAGTGATCATTCATTGGTGGACTCGGTATGGGAAGTGATTGTTGATGGCAGGAATGGGCACACAGGGACGTGGATAGGGGCGGGGTGTGGAGAAGGACAGCTTTTCTTTTCAGACCTTCTCCGCAGTGAAGAATGAAAACAAAGAATCATCCACAATTTTTAATTGAATCCATTTTGAGTCTGTCTCTTTTTGGGAGTTAAAAAAAGTATTTGTGTAGCATTGTCACAGATACTCAGTCCTTGTGTGTTCATTTGTCTGTGTGTCGCTACTGAAGCTAGCGGTCTCGATCGTTACACTTGTGTTTACCCCTGGAGTTGTTGTTTATTTATTATAAGGCCACCATACTGTGAAGATGCTGTGAGCTTCTTCAAAGTATCAACAACCCAGAGTCTGCCATGCTATCTAAACCACAGTACCTGCTGAATTCTGCACACACAACACATTTGAAAGAGTTGTTTCATCTGTTCTGTTTGATCCTACTGACACATCGCCATTACCTTTTATTTCTCTTTTCATCAAGCACTTTCTGATCCCATACTAATTTTTTCTTTTAATTTGCTTGTCTCTTCCTCATCCTCTCTTTCTGTGTGTCCTGTACATACACCACAAAGACAGCAAAAATGTACCCCACTCAGGAACCTGTGAAGGGAATAACATTTCTTTCTGGAACCGTTGAGGAAGTACGTGAATCCAGTCCACAAAAGTATATAGAACCTCTAATAAACTAAACAGTTAGCTATAAGCAAGTCATTTTGATCATACAGCGACATTTTTTTCCCAACAATTTACTTTCAAACCAACAAAGTGGTGACATAACAAATATCCCAGCCCTGCAATGCTCAGTCTGTAGAAAGAGAGCAGGAAAGAGACATAAGAGGGAAAGGGCAGACTTGGGAAAAGCCGGGAGCAGTTTGAGTCCAAGCGTTCATTATGTGTTCATTAACAAATCATCTTGGAGGACCAGGGAGGCGCCACAGGAGCGAGAGCTGTTAACGTCCGTTGACAAATTGGCATGAATTGATCAGGTGGTGGTCGGTAACAATTGGGTACTGAGGAGTGTTAACCCTCAGTTAACAAATCCTCATGGAATCAATCGGGGGGCGTCCACTCAGTAAGACCACTGTTAAGAGTCTTCACCATCATCCCCATCATGAATGGAGCAGTCTTTGGTCCCGTACAAATCTGCCAGCTTCTTAAACCTCGGCCCCCAACTCTGCAGATAGTCATAATCCAAGTCAGACTCTGTTGTGACAGACTCCAGGGAACTCAGTGAACCAGCCAATGATCCTCTGCCTTCATATCCGTAGATCTGAATGGAGTCGTAAGGAGGTGCAGTCGGGTCGCTGTCAGCCTCTGCAATTCGAGTCTTAATGAAGTCATCAACATCAACACTGTTAGCTGCAGGACGGCCACTGCCGGGCCTGATGGGATATTGAAGCTCTGGTTTGATGTCCTTTCTTGGCAGGAAACCGTTTGCACCATCCGGGTTCTGAACAATTAGAAACATAGAGCCTTGTTTTAAAATTTAACAGTCAGATAAGGTGGTAAAATGATTCCACTCTGCACCCCATCATACCTGCAATGTAGCGATGTCGAAAGCCTCTGTGTCCTCTTCGCCACCTCCCTCGTCATCATAAGTAATAATATTCTCCCTGATGTCCTCCTCCTCAAACACTATCAATGGCTCCTTCTTCTGACGCCTCAGTGCAACAAACAGCACCACTATTGCTGCGGAAGAGAAACACACAAACACATAATTCAGTGATTACATAACGGCCCTCACACAATCTCGGTGAAAACGTCGGAACGCAGTCATAATTAGTGTGCACTGTGGGAGATCGTGTAATTAGACCTTGGACAGTTTAATTAATATCATTATTGTACTGTGCTATACACACACGCCATTTTAATTTAAGGCGGTTGTCAACATGTCAGGCATCTAAAAGGTTCTCACTTTTGTTGTACTACTAACTGTGAGGACACAGCGTGCAAGTAAATTACTGTGTATGTGTGTGTATATATATATATATATATATATGCACACACACACACACACACTGAAATGTACACATTTCACCTCAGTGTTGAGGAGAAATCAAGCATGTTTGTGTATTATTTGGACAGCAACGAAACTTATCAAAATCAGTTATCCTTTTTTGATATTCCAAAACCTAGCAAATAAATTTTTGCCCCTTACCCAGCAGAATGACAATACAGGCCAGTATGGCGATCAGCGCCCCGGTGCTGAGACCAGCTGGTAGTACGTAGGGCTCCACGTTACAGGATAGGATGGTGTTTTTACTGTCACAGGAACAGACTCTGATGGTCAGGGTGTTGGTGCTGCTCATAGCAGGGAAACCGTTGTCGTTTATCTCGATGGGGAGGTAGTAAACATCCTGGGTCAGACGGCTGAATCCTTTACGGAGCACATAGATACTGGCTGTGCTGTCTGCAGAGGAGGATAGAAATAAGTGAGTAAGTAGATAGAAATATGAGTTGGTGAAGTGATAGAAAGATACTCTCTTCCACTCCCAAAGAACAGGAAAGTATGGAAGACAGCATATACCCACTGCTGAATTTGTCAATAACAAACTTGGTGTTTTTTTGTGACTTCATTTTACACACACACACACACACACACACACGCACACGCGCGCACACACACACACACACACACACACACACACACAATACCACACATAATTGATTCACTCTCTCAGCAAACTCACACGTTTTCCTTCTTTATCATTGTCCATACACACAATGTCATCCACCCACACATCGAGACACACATATGTACAACGATGAGAGCCAATGAGGTGTTGAGGTGTGACTTTGGTGATATTAAATTCCTGTTAAAAAGTGGTTCCATTCATCAGTTGAGGAGGAAATGTAATCAAAAGCCTCTGTTACTGCTGTTATGACATGGACCAACTAGCTTTGCCTCTGCTTCTGTCTGCCTCTCTCTTCCTCTCTATCAAAGCAGTTCTTTTCTAATGTCGCATCAGCTTTATTGCAGACAAAGGAGGAGATGAAGTCCTTCTCAGACATTTCAGAAGTTTCATCACCAAGCAAACAGTCTTTAGTGTTTATATTAAGAATACATTACAAAGCAATGTAAGTGAAACATATCGAAGCTAATTTACTGCACTGAACACGGTGCTTGGGGCAACATGAGGAAAATAGTACAGAGTTGTTGGATGAACAAAAAAAATCTATTACATGTACACAGATACTGTTATTATAGGACTCTATAGGGTCCCACTGGCTGCATTTTGTCTTAACCTTAGCTATAATCTTAATCTTAACTCAAGTTTAGCTAGTTTTGTCCTTCATTCATAACCTTAAATAACCTAAAAGCTGTAATGTTTTTAAGCTCCATATTTTTTTTGCAGATTCAGAAGCAGCTGTCTTTCTTGCCTTCTCATCCCCTTTGTCAAGTACTATTCAAAAAACAACATAAAGTGATTGAACAATGCAGAGACGCACAGAGCATACACAACTTGAACTAGTAAAATAAAACACAGGTGAATGGAAAGAATGATGCAACCAAGTCACGTGTAAGTAGAAAAAAACCTGGAATGAGATGAAGAAAATTAACATGGGTGCACTAAAACCCCAAAAGAGAGTGAAGGTAACCCCCAACCCTCTCTGCTGCTGATGTCAGCCTCTGGTCAACTCTGGTACTCCCTGACAGGTGTGTGTGCGTGTACGTGTACGTGTACGTGTACGTGTGCGTGTGCGTGCGCGTGCGCGTGCCTGTGTTTGCCTGTGTGTCATCTGAGAGTATTAGGACAGATGGTATGAGTGGAGATGACTCCCCCTCATAACTAGCTATCTATCAATAAATATTATTTTTTGGTGACAGTTTGAGCAGTTCTGCTCTGAAAGTCTCCCAGTGCAGTGTTGAAACACAGGGAGACACTGCTGGTCCCCCCTGTTGACTGTATGAAACTCAACACAATTCACATTTCCACTTTCATGTTCAGTCTCCTCCAGCTAAAGCTATATCCATATTGGTCTTCTCTTGCCTCTCTCTCTGTCTTCCTGTCTCACTCATTTTCCTTCTTTTAGTCTGTCTCCCAGAACTCACAAAACCTAATTCAATCAGTTGCCCCCCTAAGATATATGTACAGACGGACAGAGACCCCACTGCAATTAATACAGCCCGCAGGACATGTGTGCATTTGTGTGTGAGAGAGAGATTCAGAGCACCTGCTGCTTTCTACAAGGTAGTGTAAGCCTCCATCTGGTTATGCTTTGATCTAATCTCAGCGAAAGGGGTAGAGAGAAAGAGAGACAGAGACCACAGATGAAGAAACACTAAGATCGGCTGCTAGAAGAGGTTAGAAACAGAAAGAAAGGGAGAAATGAAAAGAAACAAAAGAGGTGCAATAAACAAAGAAAACAGTATTTTAAAGGTCATCTACCTCTGTTGTCTTTGAGGGAGAAGTTGTGGTTGTGGGCGACTTCTGGTGCAAGGCTGAATGTGAAGTGTTGTCTGTGAGCCATCTCATCTTTGTCAACTGCACTGACTGTTTCAATAACCTAAACCACACGCACAGGAACACAAATCAGAAAGACATTGATGTTATATACTGTTTGTGTTTTACCATAATTCCCAAAATATACATGCAGTTCGCACATGCACACACACACACACATACTCACAGACACAGACAGACATACCTTCCCTGGTGCCACAGTCTCACACATGAGGACTTCGTTGTTGGTAGCAAACTCTGGGGAGTTGTCATTCACATCTTTCACTTTGATGTCAACACGTACTTTGGTGTCTTGGTGGTGGCCTCCTGCACATGCACACACACACACACACACACACACACACACACACACACACACACACACACACACACACACACACACACACACACACACACACACACACAGTATAGGGCAAAATCATCAGCATTCTGCTGTGTACAAAAATTCAAAACAGTGTCAAACTCATTAAAGACAGAATGCCATTTGTGCTTGAATGTGTGTGTGTGTGTGATTGCTTGTCTGTCTGCATTCTAATCCATATTTGGCATTGGCTGAACACAAAGCTAACTATGAATATTTTCCAGCAAGATTGCCTGTCAATCAGTCAGCCACTCAGCCAGCTATTTGTTATTTTGATTTGCAAAAATTACTGACATAAGTTTGTAAGACATCAAAATATCAAGTCAGACAGCGTGCCACTCAGTTAGCCTGCTCCCACGCTTTTTTGCCAAAACCATTTTGATATGCGAAAGTGACAAATGTCAAGTTATGCCTGTTGGAGATTAAAATGAAGAAAATATGATGTGATACAGACAAAATTATGTCCGAACAGCTGAAATAGACACATACAGCAAAGCTGAAGTCCTGATTCATCCAGAATATTAACTAAGAAAGACAGAGAGAATAGTGTGTTTTTCTATGCATCCATTCATCTTTAAAAAAAGAAAAAGAGCAACCATTCGTTTCTACACTCCACTGCCTTGCATATTTGCAATTCTAGTCAGTATGATTTTTCCACTACCCTGTCATTACGAGGCATTTATTTAGCTTCCCAGGCCCTGTAAGTGGCTAGCATAGCCTGCAATGGTCCTAGCTTTGTGGGCGGTGAGCCCGTTTCCATCTGGTCGTCTGGCGTCGAGCACACCACAGGCAAACCACGCGGCGCTCTGCTAGTTCGAGCTCCAACCACAGAATACCAGGGTGGGGCTGCTGTGGCTCGCTGGCTGGAGGGTTTGTGGGATTGAAGCTGGGGAGAGAAAGCTCCGGATGGCCTGTGGGTCGACTGGCATTCCCCTCTTTTCTCCCCTCACTCTCTACGTATATATAGTCCAGTTAGCAAGAGTGTTTGTGGTGGAGATGGACATTTCAAGTTTTAGTGGTGGCTCAGCTGTTTTAAGTTTAGTTTTTCGCCTCTTTCACTACATCAGGATTTAGTTTTTGAATGTGAAATTCAAGCCAACAGTTGAAATCTATTAACAGTCAAAACTTAAGCAGTGAGTCAACAGCTGTTTGTACTCAGGCTTCAGATTTTCTCTTGCTTTTTCAGTTTTTTGTCCCGCAAAGAGTTTCAGTTTAAATCATAGTTGGTGCAGATTTGGCCAGATTTTATTTTATTTTATTTTTTTTTTTTGCCAAATCTCACATAGTGTGCACAGCTATCAATAGTCAACTAAGCACAGCAGAGCCAGGTTTTTTTCTATTTCTGAAGATTCCATGCAGACAACCTGCATGTGAATGCAGCAGTTACATGCACTGATTGTTGACACCCAACACTGAACGCTAACAGCTGGATACACTCAACGACATCACGATCACCATGGATCAGTATAAAGCCGATCTCTCCTTGCTGTAGCTGAATATATAATTAGTTTACCAAGGTCTAGGCATTTCTTCACTGACATTCACAGCAAAAACTTTAGTCCTACTTAAGTCCCACCCAGAGGGGAAAAAAAATCAAAGACAACATCTTGAATCCACTGAGATTTTGTACATAAGATGTCATGGAGTGTATCCAGCACCGCAGAATGACAGGTTGGGCTCTGGATGCCAGCAAATGTACAGCCTGGTGGCTGTCTGGGATTTTTCCATCTGTTAGTTCATCTTTGACTTTGTCTCTACATCCTATGTTTATCAGTATACTGTTTGGTATGTTCAGTGGTGCAAATCACACGGGAGCCAGGATCAAGTACAGACAGACTGTGGCTCTTTCACTAACCATTCTCGTGAAATGGCTAAAAATATCAGTAAATTAGTGCTGACAGTCTCATAGCCACTCCTTCACACTCACTTTCAAACGTTATAGGTACGAGTGTAGAGTCACAGTCAAGCTCATACCATGATGGCCCACACCCATCAGATTTGGTCCCAAGTCTCTTAAAATGTTTCTAGATTTTGAGTGTGACTACATACCAATCTCTGTGGCTGACACTGATATATTATGCCAGGCGTGCGCTTCTCTGTCCAGTGGTCTTGTCGTGGTAATCATGCCGTCTTCTGAGTTGATGCTGAAGAACTGCTCTACATCTGTGTACCGAGGGATCATGTACCTTTAGAGAGCGTTAACACACATACATGATTATTACACATTAGGATTAAGTGAGAATTGACAGAATTTATGCATGAATGTGCAGTACAACACACTTATGGCTTGTTTCTAAGACATCGGATCATTTTCTGGTTGAAAAACTGTATTGATATCCATTAAAACAAATCGTAGCTGCAAGATGAAGTGATCCTTGTAGTCTGAAAGAGGGACATGTTGAGCTTTCAGTTGTGCTTTCAGTTACATTATTATAGAGATAATTTGGCATGTATTAATGATTATATTGTAGATAGATTACATCTACTTTACTCAGTCTATACTCAAGAGTTAAAATACCCAGTAATTGTTTTTCAGTTAATTCTTAGAAATGTGTCTGGCTATGCTTTTGTAATCCTATTTTGTTTCCCTATTCTGTTGAAAACTTCTTTATATGTAATCTGTGTTTTCTACCCAAAAATATGAATATAAAGCCAAGCTTCAGTCATATTGTTTGTTCAGTGTAGCTGAACACTTTTAAAATTTTTGTTGTTTTTCTTGTTTTGTTTTTTTTGGCACTGATCCATGAGAATTTACACTGCTTTGAAAATTCAAATTCTCCCACTGCTCCAACCTGACTTGGTAACTGTGTTTGTTAGTGCATACAGTGCGTCTCTCTGTGTTTGTGTTACCTGACAGGGTTGTTTGCAACATCAGTGTCCTTGGCGTGGACTCGTCCCACCAGGGTGCCTTCAGGCGCATTCTCCTCTACCTCAAAAGTGTAACTGGGAGCTACGAACACAGGGGGCTCATCTGCATCCTCCACTGATATCTACAGGCGCACGCACACACGCACGCACACACACACACACACACAGGGAGAGAGAGAATTGTTAAAAGAGTGCTGTGATATTTCTCTACTCACACACATGCACACTCACTCTTCTTCTCACACTAACATCAACACATAACACTGTATATCTAAGCATGCACACATTAACACACAGTTTTACAAACATATTTCACATTCATACCTTTATTGTGGCTTCATCCTTATAAGGCCCCCAAGCAAGGAACTGAGGGTCAACATGAGTGTTGGATCCCTCCACCTTCAAAGTGTACGACCGCTTAGTCTCAAAGTCCACTGGCTGAAACAGATAGGAGGAGTGCAGGCAGGTCATTTAATCAGTTAATCTCCAGTCAAAATTAATCCGTGTTTTATCAACCATTGACTGCAAATGCACATTCAATTGGTGTATTGTATTTTTACAGTGTACTGATATCTGAATACTGAAGAGAATGCACTATACATCCACTGCAGACACTGGCTTTGAGAAATGCAGTGAGTGCCCAGTGCTGTATCCTTGTCTTGTGGTAGGGGGAGCTGTTGCTACATGAATGAAAACAGGCTTGTTGTCACTTGTACTGAAAGTCAGAGTCCAACTACTACCACTACTATTACAAAGCAGCAAAACCAGGAGTAACTGAAATGCTGACTTTTACCTTTGTTGCATGATATTACAAGATGTGATATGAATGTTGAGGAACCACAGTGAATCATGAATTAATCATTTTTGGTTGTTTCTGTTGGGCTGTTTTCATCATCAGACAAAAACAATACTGGCCTGTTTTTAATGACCTGGGGTTGGGTTTGAGCCACCTGATAAGGAGTTGGAAGTCTTTTGAGTCACAAAGTGGGAGATGAAGTTGTCCCAGGTGTCAAGTCTGCTGACAGTTACACTGTTTTTCTTTTTTCCTACACATTTTTTTTTAATTTATTGCACCTTTCTAATTGAGACATAAAATTAATACATTTAAAATCCCTGGGATGGCTTTTTCAATATGACAGGATTCAATTCACTCATATTGAACCCAGCTTCAATTCACTTACTCTATATTGGAAGAAAACCCATTGACTTTTAATGGCAGTGATATTGAATTGACTTGGGTGTGTGCTATGAGATGCTGCTCAATGCCCAAACTGAAAAACACATTTTCATAGTTTTCAAAGTGCAGCAGCAGCAGCAGTTAGAAAGTGGTGACTCTCAGCTAAACAGTGTATTTCTCCAATGAATCTTCCTCTTTCCTCTTTCTCCTGACTTCTATTCTTATATTCTGAGTGAATACTACTGCAGGGACAACTTTTAAGTCAACAAATGCGTTGGCAGCCTTTGTATAAAAGCTATAATACCCAAGAGATGCTCTCTGCTATGATTATGAGGACTTGTCCGTTGCCAGCAGCACTTGGCTGAGACTTGCACTCATCCGCAGCTCCGTCGTATCCATAATCACAGTAAAAAAAAGAAAAAGAAAAAATCTTTCGGGTATCAATGCTGTATTATAAACCCAGATAATAACCCCTTTCCCCCACCACAATTTTTCCAGCCAGTGTGGGGATGTTGAACTGGCAAAGTCCCAAGAGCAAGCTTGATCTTTTCATCTCCATGCCACCATCACTTGATGAAATCCCAGTGGGAGGAGGGAAGGCTCATAAGCCCTGTGTGAAGTGCTGTAAAATCACAGAGAAGCTAGTATAGATTTATGTAGGTTTATCAGTGATTAGGATGGTTACCAACACTACCGATACCAACTATTATGGATGGAAGCTGCTGATTGATAAGAGTTTGCATGGTGGGAATGTCTCATCTTTTACTGCATATCGAAGCAACCCTGCTTTTTACTGATAAAAACCTTCTGAACCTAATCAAGATTATAGCAGAGAAGTTGGCAAGCTGGGGGCAAGAATTTTTAGATTACTGTTGTGAGTGATCAGACATGATGACCAGTCCCCATCATCTGCAGGTAACACCTTTAAACCGTGGCTCAGATTCTGAAATGTTTTCATGTGACACAGCTGCCAAATGACAATGCTGGCGGGATGTCTCCCCTCAATGGATTTTTCCACACTCATTCAGTCACAGCAGCGCTGACTCTGGTGTCGGTGTTTAACGTGTTGATGACAGGTACAGTGCTAATAGGATAGACAGGACTCAGTTCTTTCATTTTCCCCCTTTTTTGTCACGCTCCCTCTGTCTCCTTTGCCCTCTCTCTCTTTCTGTGCCTTCATCTTCCAGTCTATAGAGCCACTCTCTCTTCATTCTCTGCCTCTTTGTGTAATCAGTGTGAGATAATAATATTCACAATAATGCCTTCCCTCTCTCTCTCAAGCACACATACACACTCACATACACACACAGCTCCTTAATATTCTGTGGACTGCGTTCGTCAGGACACAGTTGAAAGAGAATAGCTGATTAAAGCTCATCCCTGTGTGTGTGTGTCTGTGTGTGTGTCTGTGTGTGTGTGTGTGTGTGTGTGTGTGTGTGTGTGAAGGAGTGAGAGAATAGAGATTAGTGGAGGCTACTCCCGATGCTGATTTGAAAGTGTGTTTAGGTGCGAGTGTGTACACGTGTTGTGTTGTGCTTGTGTGTGAGTGTGTATGTTTGGCCTTTAATTTTGTGTGGCACTGCCTTCAGGGGGCAAAAGGTGTTGATTTCCCCTGAGAGGCATCAAGACACAATAAACACACACACACACACACTCACTCACACACACACACACATGTCGTACACACATGCACACATCCGACAAGATACCATAATCAGATTGAGAGGAGCACAAGTGGGGTTGCATCTCTTATTGCCTACACACACAGGCACACACACACACACACTTCAAATCAGCATGAGGCTATTAAGCTATTATTCCAAGAGACACAGGGATCCGTGAAGAGGGATTGTTGTGTGATAGCTCCTGGCATTAGTCAGTGGCCTTACACGCGTGCACAAATCAGCATCAAGTTATAATGTCATTCTGCCCTCATACATCACACTTTAAAAAATGTATTTCAAGGGAAAAATGTGACCAGGCTATCTTTTAGATTGCAAATTTACAGAACTTGTTCTGAATAGTTGGTTGAGCTAGTTCATTAGTTGTACACTTTGCGTGTTTTGATGCCATTGTGATAGCAACAACTTTTAGGTTATAGTTTAATTAAATTGCTGGATATTTTAAAGCTCTTACTGTCACTGCTTTCCGGAAAGGCTAAAGTGGAACTCAGTGTCTGCATGTACATGCGGCTTCATTCAATTATTTTGCATGTGTGTGTCTGTGTGTATTGTGCCAGACTGTTTTACAATGAGGGCAGTGGTCCCGTCTAGTTTTAGTTATGTTGAGTTGAGCGTGAGATGTTGACACACACATTAAATACTTCTCAAGCAACGTTTTCTTTCTTTGGATGGGTTACAGCCAAAGACATGCACGCACAAAGATAGTGCCCCTCATGTCTATAATCAGCTGCTCTCATTACTTTGATTGGGCTGTCCTGTTAAGCTCATCAGTACATTTAGTCTGTGATTTGTCCCTTGTTCTTTGAGGGATCTTCCTTTGAAAACTACACATTTGAACTATTCCTGTGTGCTTTTATGTAGCAAGGAGCAATGTAGATTTTAGTTCTTACTCAAATCTTATCTCAAATTCCACCTGAGAGCTGCCCAGTACAACAACACAGTTTTCTACTGTCAACTAATGCAGGGTCTCTGGGTTAACTGTCTTGCTCCAGGGTACACAAATTGTGTTTGTTGAAAGAAGAAAGGAGGCATTATTATCATTCACTCATTTCCCTGCTAAGCCCTGGTGACACCAGTGGGAAGAGGGTCCCTAACCCAGGCAGTCTTAATGCCATGCTCTAGCACTGAGCTCCAAAGGAATCTCTCTTGCAGCCGGTTGTGAGAAACAGCATGAAACAGACTTGTATTGATTGATTCAGACAGAGATTTTCCCACAGCATCAGTGAAAACGAGCTGTGGGTGAAGGCTGGCTGCTCTTTTGAGCAACGTCATTGCTGTCTGGACAGGAAATATAGCTTGCCACGAATGCCATCATACTTTAAAGCACATACTGTAATTACATATTTGAAGGCCAAGCCTTTCACAAAATAAGGATATGGTTTGGAACTTTGAAAAAAAAGCAAGCGCCTTGGTGCGATTCTGTGAGCTGAATGTCTAATAACCTAAAATGCTTTACAAAATGTCTTCTTTTAATTTCTAGGATATCTACCCAAAAGAGAAGATAAAATAGCCTTTTCAAAGACTGATTTTGCTCTACATTTCATTATTTTTTAACTGAGAGACTCAGAGGTTGGATGCCTCGGCAGGGAAAAGCAGGCTACCACAGCTCACTGTAAGATTCAACTCATAATCCTGACCTGCAGCTACACATACAGTACAATGGTGTGTGTGTGTCTGTCTGTGTGTGCGTGTGTGCATGTGTATGTATGTGTCAGAGAGAGAAAAAAAGAATTAAGTGAATTTTTGTGTATTTGACAGAACTGTGTGTTTGGGATGGAGGGACTGAATGTGTGTATTTGAGAGAATAAGAGGGTGTGCGTGTGTGTGTGCGTGTGTGTGTGTGTGTGCGTGTGTGTGTGTGTGGGTGGGTGTGTGTGTGGGTGTGGGTGTGTGTGTGTGTGTGCGCACGCATTAGATAGACAGAGAGGGAGACAGAAAGAGTGAGAAAAAGTAATTGTGTGTGCTGAGCTGGATCACTGAAAGCTATAGTTATAGGGTGTGTGCGTGTCTCTGTGCACGTGTGGGTTACAGTCACAGTGCAGAAGATGAGCTCTCTGGCCTAGGGAAGCATGAAAGTTAATGCACTCTCACTCTCACACCACACACACACACACACACACCATGGGAGTCAGTGCTCAGATCAAACATAATAAGAAACTGAGGGAACACAGCACAACCTCACTTTGCTTCCACCACCTTCCTTAATGCTCCATTTTTTTTTTCTCTTGTCAATCCTCCTCTCTTTGTTTTATAACACACAACATTAACACACAAATGTGGACACGGACTGAAATGTGGGCTGGCTGAGGCTCACACTAAACTGCTTTGTCTGAAGGAAAAGTGCAGCCTCAACTACATTTCTGTGCTGGTAAATTGGAAAAAAATGGTTGATGACGCACTTGTTTCCATAAGAGCTCGCTGTTGAAGCAGCCACTGTCAGCGAATAGTGCCTTTGACCAGCATTCCTTTCCAGAAACCTCTACATTTGTGAATTTCTCCTCTGGGATCAATGTGTGTGAAGTGTTATCTTAACTAATGGAATGTTCTGTGTCCTGGATTTTCAGGACCAGAGGAACAACAGTAACAACTGTCTCTACTGTCAATGTGAACTTTTGCTATAAATTAATCATTAAATCTTGTCTTTTTCCTGTCAGCTCTATGGCATTTAGATTTTTATGGGGGAAAACTTACTGTTCCTGTATCCCCATCTACAGTATGTTCTAGTGCATCCTTTCACTAGGTTTGACAGGCAGCAAAAGCTCTCAAATCCTGTGAAACACCACCTGCTCAGCATCAAACAGCAGACAGCCATAGTTAGCAACTAGCCTGTGAACAAAGTGGAGCACTTAGCAATTAATGAGCCTGATATTTCCCTCAGAAGTTGGTGAAGACCAAAAACTGAGCTAAAAGAGAGGGAATAATGGACTTAATATTTGCATGGTGGCCAGAAACACGACTCGAAATAACTTTGAATGTTTGTCTGCAACTGCTGGATGTGTAAATAAGCAACTTTTTGATAACAAGTTTAGCATATCAAGTATTGTGTTGACAACTTATTTCCGCTGGCCCCCAGTCGCAAAAAGATAAAATAAATCATTTACTGAAGGTTCAGGTTCATAAGCCTCTTTCTTTCATTCCTTACCTTCTTCAGTTTAATAACAGCCTCTCTGGTCTCGGAGTCGGTGCTCAGTTCAAACATGCTCATTCCATCACCCTCTATTAAGCGATAGTTCACCAGTCCGTTGTCTCCGAGGTCAGGGTCTTTGGCTTTAAGACGGCCCACCTCCTCTCCTGTTACTTTATCCTCTGATACAGACATTGGATATACACCTGGGAGAGAAATGAAGCCAGAAAATTTACTTAGCCTTCATTGGCTCAATGGTAATCTTAGTGTCAACTTCTGGTCACGGCTTGCTTTTGTTTTCAACACTCCTGGCTGGTTTCCACTGTGTTTATTATCTGAAGCAGGGTCAGTTTTGGAGGGCGGAGGTGATTAACATGAACTATACCATCTGTCTCATATCGCCCAAAAGATATTCATGTGGCCCAACGGATATTAATATCCCCTGTAGTGTCAGGTGTGTGTGTCTGAGGGAGTAGACACCTGGCTTGCAGAATGAGAGCAGTTGGACCATATGTCTACTCTCCCTCCTCTTTTCTCCTTTTCCCTCTCTCAGGTACTCTTTCTACACCTCACCCCAAACCTTTTCTCCCCACTTCTTCTCATCTGTCTTCTATCGCTGCTCATTTTATCTTAACATTCTTCTCTCTGCTCTCATCTCTGTCAATCTTCCTATTTCTATTTTTTTCCCCAAATCTGTCATTTCCTCCTTGAGTCCTCCCCTCCCCTCTTCTTCCCGTTCTCTTTTGTCCACTCCTGAATCCCTCCTTCCTCGCCTCCTCCTACTTAATGGTTCAGGCACTGAGCACAGAGTGGACTCATCATTTTATGGGCTGTACATTATTAGCATGTTTATCCTGCTCGTCCAGGTGTAGCAACTCTGTGAATCATGAAATTCATTTGGCCATGTGGTGTCTGAGAGTGGAAGGGGAGAGCGATTCTTGATCCCTCCAGCCCTCTACCTTTTTCTACATCTCCTTTGACCAAATCCCTCCTCTCCATCTTTCCTCTTCATCTCTGTCCCTGATTTTTAAACTGCTCTCCATACCGTTTGACTCTCTTTTGGCCTTTCCCTCCCTCTCCGTCTCTCATTTGGGTCTCCCGTTTCCACTCCATCCTTCTAAATCTCACCATTCATCCTTACCTCTCCTCCCTCTCTCCGCCCTATTTCTCTCATGTCTATCTCTCCTCCACCTCCTTCTCTCTCCCTCTGCTGTCTGCCAGTTCTGGCTAAAAGCTCATTTCATCCCTGCCCTCCCTTTGCCCTTTTCCTGCCTCTCTTCTCCTGTCGTTCTATTCTTGCTTTTCCTAAGTAGCTTAACTTCAATGGCTTCTGGCAGCTGAGTTAAACATTGTTTGACAGAACACACAGGCAGCCTGGTATACCTGGCTGCAGGTTAAAATGAAGCACAGCCCATACAGGAAATGTGCATTTACATTCAAGTGCCGCAGTGCAAGCAAATGTGAGTCTCTACTTCAACAAATTGAAGTCACACACGGGTAAATCACCCATACTTGTTTTCTTTTGTAAAACCACTGTTCTATTTTACCAGTTAGTCTGTGAGAAAATGAGTTTGAGAATATGAGAAACTCATTAGTTGCTTTCATTAGTCCCACATAAGTGATTGCACTGTTTGTATTCACACAGATGCACAATCTTGGAAGGCAAAGCTCATAAAACCAGCAAAGATTAGATGTAAACACCAATAAAGAGCCTCATAAATATAACTCATGTGGTGACCACAATCTCTTAGATCACAAATTTTAATGTGATACTGAAATTACAACAATAATGCCTTATATTACTTTGTATTTTATTACTTCTCATAATGGGCCTTTGATCTGTTACCATGTAGATGATATTGTAGATGCATTTTATATTGAATGTGGTGAATATATTAGTAATTAGCAATGGGCAGATGTGTGAGCTTTCTCCCCCCCCACAACAAACAAAAAAAGTGTTTGGATTGGACAAGTGTTGACTGAAGAGTTGTTTATTCATGCATTGATCTAATATGTGTCTGTGGTGTGTGTTAATTTGGCTGTGGTGGGTGTGGAGCTCAGAGTTTTACTTTGTGGTTGACAGCACTGAACATGATTCGGTTTTGCACAATTTAGCTTTGCATGCTTTAATTCTCTTACTTGTGAGATGATGGTATGTGATTATTGCACTCAGCATAGGGTGCTGCCCAGATATACTCAGAAACAGTTCTGTTATACCACATTCTATTCACGTTCTCACGATTAATATGTGAAAGTGTCTTGGACCTATAAATAGCATGGTTAAATGCTGATTGCAGCAAATCATCTCCACTTGCTGTGAAGAGGTATGTGCGATTACTTTTCAAGACAAAATTGAGATATGCTGTCATTAGTGCTAGTTTTATTGTTGGAACATTGACACACTGCTGTCTCAGTTTTAACACACAGTAGTACTTGTAGTTGTGCTTAAACCTGGAGGAGGAACTTCAAATAAAGTTACATGCAGTTACATAGAAATACCTTTCACAATGTAATAATTTTTGTCAGGGATTTTTTTTAATATAGATTGTGGTTTGTTTTTTGGTGTTGAAAACAGACACTTCTGCACTAACAATGCTAAAGAAACGGGAGGTAAAAGATATGCACACAGAATCCTGCAGATGTCAACCCAGAGATTATCTTTCACAGCTTTGATTAACATTTATTGTCTGCTGTGTTTTGCATTGTTAATGTTTAAACAAGAATGAGAGCGAGATTGCTGTGCAGGTCTGTTGTTGACATATATTAGTAGTATTTAACAAAACCATCAGTGTCATGTCAGTCCAATAAACACTGAAGTTGGAGAGTGTCGAAGAACAATCCCTTGTTATTTGCCTTTGTTTTTGTGCTCTTCCTGTCTGTGCTGTGATGGGTTGTTGTGGTGGCAAACGAAAGATGCTTGATAACGAGGTGAAAAGGAGAGAATTACAGGGACAGAAAGTCTGTGAGAAACAAAGGAAGACAGAGAGATCAAGCCCTCTTTGAGTGAAAGAAAAAATGTAACAGCTTGAATGAAAACTGAAAAGCTGCTGGAACATATGAGAGGAGTCATGCTGTGCCCTATATCTTTTTCTATCTGGTTTTATCTCTTTCGTTGTGTTTTCTCTCTTTGTATCTATTTTATTTTTGTCTTTTTTCTGCCTCTTGCTTTGACTCTGTTTTTCTTTCTTGACTTGCTTATCTCATTTCCAATTTTTTCTCTCTCTCTGCTCTCTCTCACTCTGCCCAACTACTAAATAAGTAATCACTGTCCTCATTCACACCATCTGGGAGACTTTTCTTGCAGGTGTTTGTAGTCCTTCCACTTTTTTTTTTTTTTTTTTTTTTGTAGACAAGGGTACCCACTACCACAACATATTGCGATTTGATGTGTTGTCTTGTATCACAGATGTAAACTGCCAGTGATGCACCCCTCATATTTCGAAGTAATGTGCAAGGAGGTGCTTTGTAAACACTTATGAATGATAATGTTTGGTTATAAAACCTGCATTTTGTCCTTGCTATCTGATTTTCAAAGTGTTTCACATCCACTTTGGATATGGGAACAGAAGAGTGGCCTGTGGTTGGAGAGTCCATCCTCACTGACGCCTAAGAACAACCACATTTTTGCAGAAGATTGCCATTATAATTATCTTAACCAGAGCAACACAGCAAACAACACTTGAATGTGAATGTGTCTGTGATTTGATCCTTCTTCTCCAACATTTTTCTGGTCAACAGAGCAAAATGTTTGCTGGTCTGTGCTGTAAAACAGCCAGTTTGTTGCTGGTAAGCTCACTGGTTTAAAAGGATAGAAGGTATGAAGTAGTGCTGAACAATTGCAGTTAATTTAACATTTTATCATAAGTGGATATATTCAAAATAAGGGGAGAATATTAACACCTTTCAATATAATGCAGTCCAGTACAAACCCACCACTAACTGACCTCAATAATAAACATATGGTTAATTTAATGCCTGTCTGACGGGGAGGCCCACATCATTGTCTTTGTAAAGGTAAGGGCCCTCCAAATGTTGTCCGTCATAACCTATGGAGTCATATTTTGGCTTTGCATTGAAAGACACTGAAACGCAGCCAGCTTCTTGGAATACACAGGAACTGGAGTGATGGCTTTGACAGTCTCTTTCTCTCTCTCTGCCTCCCTCTGTCTTTTACATTCCCTCCCTCACTGCTTCTGCTCGTGTCTGTCTTTTCTCGCCTATTCAGCTTCTCCATGGGGTAAATCCTGAGCCCTCGTCTCTTCTTCTCTCCATCCATTCCTGCAGCTACACTGCTGAATCTCTGCCAGGAGTTGCTCTGCTCAGAGGGAGGGGAGGGTGGAGAGAACATGTAGAAAGGAAAAATAAGAAGCATAAAGAGACAGGCCGGAAAAAAACTGAAAGACAGGGCAAAAGAGGAGATGTTGGACGTGCAGGTAGACTGGAAACTGATTGGGGAAAAAGAGTGCAAATCACTGCTGAGGTTTTAAATTGTTCCAGAAAGATTGGATCTCTGGTTGAGCTTAAGACTTTCAGGTATGGTTACAGGCTTTTGAAACCTTTTACTTCATTTTAATATTTGGCACAGCACAGCATGATATGGTGTCAACAGACAACATCAGCTGTCTCCTTGCTTCATTTTAGATTTGGTGTCGCCATATATTTTAGTAAACAGTGACTTGGATCTTGAGCAAAGTGAAGCGAGCACCCTAACCAGAGAAAAGAAAGAAACAAAGAAAGAAACAAAAAAAACAAGTCGCATAAAAATGACTCATCTTACCTCCTGCTGTTTGTTTTCTGAATTTAGACAGTCCGATCAGAAACCTACCATTTTGTGTACTTGATTGCATCAATCTCCTTAATATTTCACTAATTTTTATGTCTCAATATTCAAGAAATTTTCCAAGGAGAGGTTTAAACACACACGCACGCCCCTGACCCAAACCTTAACAATCACAACTAAATGCCTAACTCTAATTTAAACCTAATTTGAACCTAGCCCATTAAACCAAGTCTGAACCTTCAAACAGCCCTTTGAAGCTTTGATGACTGGCCAAAATGTCCTCACTCTCTTGGTTAAAAACCTGTCTTCAATATGCAGTCAGTACGAGCTCAAACACACATATACGCATATGCCTGAGGACATTGCAGGGGGGCAGTGAAGAACCTTTAATAATTGATTTCTTAAGTTATGTTTTCTGCCTCCTACAGCGACTTCCCTTATTTCTATATTGCTAGCGGGGAACATGTTTTTTGGGTCGTATGCACACACACACGTGCCTACGGTACATGCAAAATGATGTGCACACTTGTGTATGTGGATTGACGTAATCCACATGCACAGATGTGTGGTGCAGAAATGGAGAGGAAGCTGCAGGATTGATGGCTGGTGTGTCATTTGGTGAAGTATATGACTCTTTCACTCCTCTAAAGGAAATGTCACACCAGAGGAAAATGCATACAGTCACACAGTAGATATTGTAGACACAAACATAGACAGCTAGATAGAGAAAGTGTTTGTACTCACTCTGTGGGAACTTTGGAGGGTTGTCATTCACATCTGTGAGGGTGATTTTAACCTCAGTTGTCCCCGACAGCCCACCCATGTGACCTCCCATGTCTTTAGCCTGGATGACGACGTCATACTCCTGGCGCGCCTCACGGTCCATGTTTGGCAAGGCAGTACGAATTATACCTGAATGGACAAATTAATACTCAGATTACATTTTCACAAGCTATTGGTATCTGAAACCCAAAAATATCAGTGGAAGCTTATGGATGGAATTTTATGAATCCTTATGAATTCTGTGTGTTTCTGTCTATGACTCTATCTGTGTACATGTATACAAGTATTTGTATGCAAAAAGTGCCTGAAAATTGTACACACTATGATCTACCTAAACGGTGTAATTCCAAAAGGTTATTTTGAGAATTTGATGCCAATTGAAAATCATTGAAGTTAATGTTTCAAAAACTCTCGCTGAACCGTTTGGGGAGCAAAAACTTCAAATGTGATTAACTTTCCTCAGAATGGGTGCAATTTATTTCAAGATATTTCATTTTGCAAGAAAACACATCATCAGTCATCGTTCACATTAATGAGAACTCTAGTTAAACATGTGTGAAGTCTTATTTTTCTCCATTTCAAGCCCTAGTAATCTTTTCGATCTGTTTAATTCATCACCGGCTGCTCTCTTTCCATCTCTCTTTCTTTCTCCACATGTCGAGCTGCTGTGTCTGGGAGTTGAGGCTTTCGACTGTCATATTATGCCCAGTGTGTGTGCATATGTGTGCGTGTGTGTGTGTGTGTGTGTGTGTGTGTGTGTGTGACAGCATGAAAAGCTGATAATCTCCAAACAAATTAGAAATGTGAGCTATGGACTTGAGCCAGTCAAATACCCAACACTGGTTTGATTAGCCAGATTTGCTCTGCCCAAATCTCTCTCCCTCTCTATGCCCTAACCACTCACTTTCCATGGACTCACTCACTCTAAACCAATTTCTCTCTGCTCCTCTCTCCTAACCTCTCTTTTTCTGTTCTTCTTCACCCTCTCCGACCCAGCATAGCTCCATGTCTGCCCTAACCTCTCTCCTTACATCCAATTTTTTCTTTTAATGCAAACCCAAATATTAGGCCTTGGCTCTGCAGCGACCATACTGAATGTCCTCTGGGGACCTCTTTTACAGCAGTGCCTTCTTTTCCTCACCAATTTCAGTGGAAAGGACGTGCTGTTACATGATCCCTGCAGCAGCGAGTTCTTAGCTTTTCACATTAAAAGTGGTAGACAGTAAAAACAAATTTTGGTCTTAGCTACAAGCAGTTTCCACAAGGTGCCTCACAGATACAGCAGTTAAGGCTTGTTGTCTACAAAGCTGGGATACAAAATCATATTATTGAGCATCAATGTTGGCATTATATTGCATTTCAATGCAAGAATAATGACGAACACCTGAAGATTTTGAGGACTAAAATTTGTTTATTGTATCATTTACATCCTTGAAAAAGGAGGCTGACCAGGTAAGACTGAGCTGAAAAATTATTTATAGCTGTATTTGTTACAAAAAAAGTTGAATATTGTCACATATCAGTATCAAGATGTGAGCGTATCAGGT